>NC_046155.1:179865649-180049076 GCF_011064425.1 Rattus rattus
GTGTATGTTTTGGTGACTTAAGTCAGGTCCTGAATTTCCAGGGAGTCCTGAGCCCATTGGCGACACATCTCAGGTTCCCATCTTCCCACACACTCTGGTGATAGAAAGAAGCTTGTTACCCAAGTCCAGGGTCCACAAAGAATGAGGTGCTTACCAAGGATCCCTGTGGTCCATCCAGGAGACGGGAGGTATCGGTGAGTCCAGGGTCCGTGAGAGAGGAGACCACAGGAGGGAGAAATAAATCACAACATTAGATGGTGGGAGATGGGGACCAAATGAGCTCAGAGCCCAGGACAGAGCAGAGCCCAGGGTCTTAGAGCAGAGTTGAGGAGGACTAGCCTAAGAGACCTGGAGGTCAAAGCAGAATCTGATGATGATGGTGAAGGCTGAAGGGATAGTCAGGGCATTCTAAATTATAAGTATCCTTACATCTTAGTTATGAATTTGATTTCATGTGTATGAGTGTTTGCCTGCATATGTCTGTGCACCACATGTATACCTGGTGCACAGGGAACAAGAGGAGTCGGGTCTCCTAGAACTGGAGTTACAGACAGCTGCGAGCTGGCGTGTGGGTGCCAGGAATGGAGCCCGGGTCTTCTGGAAGAGCAGCCAGTGCTCTCACAACTGAGCCACCTTTCCAGCCCCCAATAGAGTGTGTGTGTCTGTGTGTGTCTGTGTGTGTCTGTGTGTGTGTGTGAGAGAGAGAGAGAGAGAGAGAGAGAGAGAGAGAGAGAGAGAGAGAGAGAGCACATGTAGAGGACGCTGATTGGACCAATTCTCTCCTTCCACCACATGGTACTGAGATCAAACTCAGGCTTAGGTGCAAGCTCTTTTTAACTTCTGAGCCCCCTTGCTGTTCCTCCACCCGCCCTTTGGAAGATGAGAGTAATGCATCCCCCCCTCAGCCCCCACTCCTGACGGTCCCTGCACAGCATTCCCCCCTCCACCCCTACCCCTGACAGTCCCTGCACTGATGTGGGCCTCCTGGCAGGAATAAGATGAGGCAGGTGAAAGAAGAAAAATAAGAACTTACGTTTCAATACTGTTGAGACAGGGGCATCAAGGAGAGGAGAATCCAGGTGGGACGGTTGGGTATAGTCAGAAGTGAAGATCCGAAAGGAAAGGGGTGTTAGCAATGCCTGACCTTCCCCATCCCACCTGGAGTGTCCTCAGCAGAGGCCCACCCAACAAGGGACATGGAAGTATCATCCAGTGCAAACAGCACAGGCAAGGCTGCAGTCAGAGACGCTGGGTCGTCTGACCTGTCTGCTTTAAGACACTTTCATCCCTGTGCATGGAATCGCCTGGCCCATTTCCCCTGGGGATTCACCTTCCAGAAATCTAGAGGGCATCAGGAAAGCATATCCACCCTTCTCTCCTGCCTCCCCCCACCCTCCTCACATCTCCCCCCCCACCCCACCCCCACTCCAGTCATGGAGGAAAGCTTGGATCCTAGTTTTTATTTGGTTTTGTTTTCTACCTATAAATGCATATAACTCCTGTGGTCTAGGACAATGGGGCAGTTTACGAATCTGCTCAAATCCTGAGACTCCAGTAATACATACAGTCCCAGACCCCAGTTTACAGTCCCTGGAAGTGGGCAGAGCCTAAAGGCCACCTGGAGTCTCCTCCACTAATGGAGTAAATTCCCCTAAAAACAGCTTTTTCTCCCCTCCCTCTCCTCCTTTTCCTCTCCTCTCCCCCGCCTCCTCTTTTCCCCTTTCTTTCTTTCTTTCTTTTTTTCTTTCTTTTTTTTTTTTTTGCCACAGAACCTTATATAGCCCAGGCTAACCTAAAATGTGATATGTAACTGCACTAGTCTTGAAATGCTAATCCTCCTGCCTTACATAGCATTTAGAGTGCTGGGATCATAGGCAAGTGCCCATGTCTAGCTCCCTTCTTTCTTGTTCCTCCAAGTATCTGGAAACCTCCAGTTACCCACAAGGAAGGAAAAAAAAAAGAACTATAAAAACAATTTTCCTCTTTTTTGTCTTTTTTTTTTTTTTTTCAGAGCTGAGGACCGAACCCAGAGCCTTGCGCTTGCTAGGCAAGCGCTCTATCACTGAGCTAAATCCCCAACTCCTAAAAACAATTTTCTTTGCTAGGCAGGTGGTGTATTCCTGTAATCCCAGCACCCAAGAGGCTGAGGCAGGAGGATCAAGAGTTTGAGGTCATCTTTGGTTATATATGGAATTTAAGGCTAGCCTGGGCTACTTGAGACTTTCCCACCAAACAACAAACACCAAAAGGACATCAATGATAAAAGGAGAAATAACTTACTTTTCACTGGACGGTAGATTGGAAGCAGAATCAAGGAGTCCATGTGGGAAAGAATGGGCCAGAGAGTAAAATAAATGAATATTGGTCCCTCTGTCTCTGGTGCCTTCCATTTTCTTTCATAAAATACTTTTTCAAGCATCTGACAGTTTTTCTTGTGTTCTGTGGAACTGACTTAGAGAGGAAACCAGGTTTGCAGAATCCTAGAGCAGATAAAGCCAATGGTCTCCTAATGCCTCAGGCAGGCTTTATCTGTGAGCATTAGCAGAACTCTAACCTGGGCTTTCTCCCTTGCTCACCTGCAGAGGCTGAACATCCCTAATCCGAAATGGCTCTGTGATGAGATTTTTGCTGGAGTAGTTTCACTGTGACTTGTTTTCATTGTTTGTTTTAAAGCTTATTTTATTTTATGCATGTGTACCTGTCTGTGTGTAACCATATATGTATGCCCTCGCAAGCCAGACAGAGTCACGGGCAGCTGTAAATTGTCTTAAGTGGGTGGCACCTAACTCAGGTCTTCTAGCAAGCAGAGAGTGTTTGTAACTGCTGAGTCTCCTCTCTGGCCTCCATTTAGTTTTAATCTTTGAGACAGGGTCCTCTCACTCCACAGATAAAGGCTATCCTGAAACTCTTTCTGTAGGGTGAAATGCAGCCAAACCCCACCCCCACCCCCACAACCACCACCCTCACCCCCACCCCCACTTCCATTTCCCAAGCGCTGGGATCACCAGTCTGAGTCAGCACAGTTTTAGACTTGGATGTTGTCCAGATCAGATTTGGGAGGGTCAGGGTAAGAGTCTCAACTGATAGAGTCAATGTCCTGTTCACAATTCTGAAAATGTCTGCAATCTGAAGCACTTCCAGCTTCAAGCATTTCAATTAAGGAAAACTGAAGCCCCACTAGACTACTGAAAAGCAGAATGTGGCTCAGCCAATCAGAAACATCCAATATATTTATATTGTACCATCAGGGACTTTGCAATGGACTGAACCAGGTAAATCAATAGAATTGCTGTGACCCATTCACGGTTCTGCCCGTGTTACTGGCCCTTCATCCTCTGTCCTCCAGTGTGCAATCCTGTCTGGACAAAGTTCCCCCAAACTACTTCTGGTTTTTCTCTGTGTAACTTGTGAATTACTTGCTCTAACAAACTTTTTTGTTGTACTGGGGATTTGACATAGATCTTCTACATACTAGGAGAGCACTCTACTGCTGAGTTATACCCCATCCCTCACTGGGGGATGCTAGGCAGGGGCTCTACCACTGAGCTATATACCCTCTTTTTACTTTTCATTTTGAGACAGTTGAGTTCCTGGCTACCCTGGGCAGCTTAGTAAGAACTCATTTGAAGATAGAAAGTTGGGCTGCAGAGGCGGCTCAGTGGTTAAGAGCACTGACTGCTCTTCCTGAGGTCCTGAGTTCAAATCCCAGCAACCACATGGTGGCTCACAACCATCTGTAATGGGATCTGATGCACTTTTCTGGTGTGTCTGAAGACAGCTACAGTGTACTTATATATAATAAAAAAAAAAAGAAAATAGAAAGTTAAAGTTAAAAGCCAGGTGATAGTGGCACATGCCTTTATCGTGCCTTTAATCCCAGCACTAGGAAGGCAAGAGGCAGGTAAATCTCTGTGAGTTCAAAGCCAGCCTGGTCTGCAGAACTAGTTCCAGGACAGCCAAGGCTACACAGAGAAACCCTGTCTCAAAAAACAAGAACAAAAACACCCCCGCCCTAAAAAAACAAAATAAAAAAGGAAAGGGAAAGAAAGAAATTAGGAAATTAAAAGTGTATCAGTACAACACTTATTGGAATCCCCTAAGGAAGAACTGGGGGTGTGATTCAGCAGTAGAGCCCCTGCCTAGCACACACAAGGTTCTGAGTTCAATCCCCGGCAAAATGGGGGCGGGAGAGCTGGGAGTCATATGCTTTCATAGTACTTACTTTCTTCTTCTGTCCTGTCTGGAAGGAAGAATGAATGCCGCCATGTTCAACAGGGGAGCAGAGAGAGGGAGAGAAGTGTGGGAGCGAAATTAGGGGTGGGAGAGGGAGGAGGAGGAAGAGAAAGAGAGAGAGCACGAGACAGAGAGCGGGAAGAGGATGGGAGGGAAGGGGAGGGAGGGGAGGAGAGGGGGAGAGGGAAAGAAATTGATTAATAGTTTTGCCACCAGATAAGCATCCCTGACCAGACAGAGCCCAGAGATGAGGATGCTATCAGAAAGCAGGCAATCCAACTCTCTCTCTCTCAATTTACAGAATAGGATAGGGAGTCTGCAGCCACTCTTTCTAAAATAAATATTTATGAAGCACCTACTTTATCCTGGGCATAAGCAAGGTTTGGGTGAAACAATATCTACCCCCAATGAACAATATCCATGGTTTTCCAGGAGCTTGCAGGAGAGGAGGACCAAATGCCTTGTGAAGTGGGACAAAGGAGGGAGTGGTGTTCTGGTCGACCTGCAGGGCATGGCAGGAACTTTTAAAGGGATTCTGGTTGCTGACCTGGAGTGGTTACCAGGGGAGGCGTCTTGGAGGAGGATATGATGTTTTTTCTGAAATCTGAAAGATGAGCAGGGATTAGCTGAGTGGAAAGATCTTGGAAGGGGAAAAGAAAAATTATCCTAGCCGTAGGGAAGAGTGTGGGTATGGTCCTACCGGGAGAGAACTCAGCTGTAAAGGGGCTGAGAGACAAGATTATGGCTGGAAGAGGCAAAGACGGGTACCATCCTAAGAGCAAGGAAGGTGTTGCTGAACAAACAGGACTGTGTTTAAATCTTGGTTCATTCACCTCCTCACTGTGTGAGCCTCCTCCGACATTTCCTCATAAAAACAAAATCAGAAAGGTTTGGAGAGATGGCTCAGCAGTCAGGAACACTGGCTGCTCTTGCCAGACTGAAGTTCTGAGTCCCAGTACCCACAGGGTGGCTCACAACTTCCTGTAGCTCCAGCTCCAGGAGATCTGATGCCCTCCCTGTTCCAGCCCCTATGGGTACTGCATGCACATGGTTCACAGACATACAAGCGGGCAAAACACCTATACGCCTAAAATAAAAATTAATAAATTTAAAAGAAACAAAAAGGAAATGGTGAGCTCCAGGTTCACTGAAGAGAGCCTGTCTCAAGAAAAAATAATGTGGAGAGTGATTGGAAAAGATATCCAGCATCGACTTCTGGCCTCCATGGCTCCATGGGTGCACTCACTGACGTACACACCTGCATTCATGTTGTACACACAACAGACTCAAATTCGAGTGGTGTACATCTGTGATCTCATGACTCAGGGGCAGAGGCAGGTGGACTGGGAGTTCAAGACCAAGTTGCCCCCCCTCTGTCTGTCTGTCTTTCTGTCTCTCTGTCTCTGTCTTTCTGTCTCTGTCTCTCTTTTTCTTTTGTTGGGTTTCTCTGTGTAGTCCTGGCTGTCCTGGAATTCAATTTGTAGACCAGGATGACCTAGAACTCAGAGATCTGCCTGCCTCTGGTTCTTGAGTAGCTGGGACTAAAGGCATGAGCCGTCACATTTAGGGAGATCTTGCCCACCTGCCCCTACATACATACACACACACACACACACACACACACACACACACACCCAAAGGAATCAAAGTAGAACAACCAATGTTCAAACAAAGACTTCCAGAGTAAGAGGTGTCACTATTAAAACTGGAGCTGTCCTGGGCAACACACACACACACACACACACACACACACACACACACACAAACATTGCACACACACACACATTGCACACACACACACACATTGCACACACACACAAAAATATATAATAGCATGGCATGGCATCTCTCCCTCTTAGAGATATCATGGGAGGGAGGATAAAAAACCAAGGAAGATCTGAAAATTCATTAGCTCACTTAAGGTGCTTGATAAATTTTTTTCTTGGTCTTCCGAGACAGGATTTCAAATCCCAGCTTTATTTGTGATGAATTTATATTGTCTGATTCATGGGACCTAGGATCTCTGTGGAGACAGATTTCCTGGCATGTCTGTGAGGGATTTCTTGTTTAGCTGAGATTCATCTGATGCTAGAAGACCCACTCTAAACTTGGGCAATATCATCCTATAAGCTAGGGTCCCGGGCTTCATGAAAAGGAGAAACCGAGGAGGTCCTGTTGCACTGTGGATGCCATGTGATCAGCTCCTTAACATCCGGACACCATGGTTTCCCCACCAGCACCACCACCACTGTAAGCTAAATAGACCCTTTCATTTCTAAACTCAGGATGGTCTGTCATACGGATGAGAAAAGTAACAGATAAACCCTGGTACTCACTACATAGCTCTCTTCCCACCTTGTAGGTCCTGGGGACTGGACTCAGGTCATTAGGTTCAGCAGCAAGTGCCTTTTGTTTGCCAATGAGCCATTTTACTAAACGTTTGTCAGTTGCTACCTTGTCCCCGATGACTCTGACCTTTTCCCGCTCTCAACTCCAAGCTAACAGCTAAGTACAGACATTAAGTGACTACTGTTCTATCATAATGGTTTATACCGGTGGTTCTCGACCCATTTGGGGGGGGGGTCATATATCAGATTTTTACATTACAAATTGACACAGTAGCAAAAGTATAGTTATGAAGTAGCAACAAAATCATTTTTTGGTTGGGGTCTCCACAACATGAGGACCTGTCTTAGAGGGTCGAAGTATTAGGAAAGTTGAGAACCTCTGGTTTATAGATACATTCGTATGTATATATTATATGATCTAGCATTACGGCTATTAGTGCCCCACAAGGTTGATATTAGAGGCGAAGGGCTTGGGAGGTGGCTTGGGAGAGCTCTTGCTGTGCAAGCGTGGGGATCTAAGTTCTGATCCTCTTGGCAGCTTTATAAAAACTTGGCTAAGGCCCCGACACCTGTAGTCCCAATACTATGGAGATTCAGTGAATCCCAGGCACTCACTAACCAGAGCCAACCGTCAAACAATGAGCTCTAGGTTTAGTGAGAGACGCTGTCTCATGAAAGTTAGGCTGAAAAAAATAGAACTGGACAGCAATGTCCTCCCCCTGCCTCTGCCTCCCAAGTGCTGGGATTAAAGGAGTGCCACCCAGCATAATTTTTTTTTTATTTTAAATTTAAAACCAAATAAAGCACAAGGCGTTCTGCAGCTGCATCACTCCTTGTGAGCTGAAAAGAGGGGTGTCACACTTACCATCTGGGGACAGTCTGTTCATTAACCCTGAGGGAGGAGACAGAAAAACAAAACAAAACACAGACAAATGGTATCAACACACAGCAATGGAAACAGAAAGAAAACCCACAGCCAGCGAACTTTCCAAGTGTGGGGGAAGTGAGGCTATGGTGCCTTAGCTATCGAGGCCAAGGCCATTTAGGACGGTGAGACAGGGGCCACAATAAGCCCAGTTTGGTTGTTTTTTAAATAGATTTGTGTCCCTAATGATATAGAATACATTTCAATTTCTTTGTGGCTTTTTTTGTCTTCGTCAGTTTCCATTTCTCTGCCTTGTAGTCCCATTTTTCCCTTGCACAACGTGGATCTTTCTGGACTTACTACACTCCAAGAGCAAAGGAGGTGGGGATGTACACTCTGACCCAAGCCAGTCAACCAACCAGATATTTCTGCACTTGTGGACATAGCAGAAACCCAGTCCCTGCTATAGAGGAACACACAGATAACTTCAGAGCAGTAAAAGACAGGGTAGAAGACTCACCAAGAGGGACACTCTGAACCCCCTTAGATCTGCTGGGCTCCTCAGAGTCCCTTCTCTATCCAATAAACTGTAACATCTACCATTAAACTTTCACTGTGTGCCGAGCTGTTTTTCTGTCTTTCCGTCCTTTAACTATTGGAGAAAAGGAAACCATCTACCAGGAAGTAGCAGCATCACTTAGAGGAGGGGTTCTCAACCTGTGGTCCTGACCCTTCAGGAGTCAGATATCAGACACTGTCTATATCAGATATTTCATTATAGTTTATCACAGTAGAAATTACAGTTATGAAATCACTTTATGGTTGGAGGTCACCATAATCATGAGGAAACTGTATTAAAGGGTTGTGGCATTAGGAAGATCGAGAACCACTGATTTGGGGTTTCCTTAATAGTCTCAACCCTTTGACCCAGCTCAGTCATACAAGGCATCATCTGCTTCCAGTGTGGTCTGAACACCAGGTCAGTAGGCAATTTCATCATTGTACAAACATCAGGGAATGGACGTCCTCAAACTGAGATGCTTATGTTATCAGTGTATGGTATTAGGGTCTGCTGAAGTATATGCAATTCATCACTGAAGTATAATGTGACCCAACACAGGGTTGCCATGCAGTACACGATCCCACTAGATCCTGAATTAGTTCTATCTTTGGACTTCTGTCACCATGCTAAAAACTTACCAATGTTTTGGGGAGCCACCTATCTTGTAGTTTCCCCTCCCTCCAAGATTTCACTTTTTATTTTTAGTTATGTGTATCTGTGTGGGTATGTGCATGTGACTGTAGTGCCTTAAGAGGCCAGAAGAGGGCAGCAGATCCCTTGGAGCTGGAGTTAGAAGCAGTTGTGGGCAGCTGAACATGACTATTGGGAATTGAACTCTGATCCTCTAAAGGTAGTTGAGACATCTAACCACTGAACCAGCTCCCTAGCCCCCACCCTGTTCTTTATTTTTAAAAGTGCGGAGTTACTTGTGCTGCAGTATATGCACGGAGGGCCAAGGAGCTGTTGGAGTTGGTTCTCTTCTTTCACCTTGTATGTCTCTCTCTGAATTAAGTCAGGTCATCAAGCAGCAAACACCTTCTACCTCCTGAGCCGTTCTGTCAACCCCCTTTAAAAATGCACACATTGGGGGCTGGAGAGATGGCTTAGCAGTGAAAAGCATTGACTGTTTTTCTAGAGGTCCCGAGTTCAATTCCCAGCATCCACATGGTGGCTCACAACCATCTGTAATGGGATCTGATGTCCTCTTCTGGTACGCATGAAGACAGCATACTTGTATACATAAAATAAGTAAGTCTTTTTTCTTAATGCACATGTAACTATTATGAATAAAGCTGTAATGAGCATGGTTGAACAAATGTCCTTGTGGTAGGATGGAGCGTCCTTTGGGTATATGCCCTCTATATAGTTCAGTCTTGAGGTAGATTGATTCCCAGTTTTCCGAGGAACTGCCATATTGCAACTTTATTCATAATAGCTGGAAACTGAAAACCTAGACGTCCCACAACTGAAGAATAGATAAAGAAGACATGGCACATACACTGTTTTTAACAGCTGAGTTACATTCCATTGTGACATTATGAAATTTGCAGGCAAATGGATGGAACTAGAAAAGATCTCTTTGAGTGAGGCAACTCAGACCCAGTAAGGCAAACATGGTGTGCACTGATTTCTAAGTGGACATTAGCTGCTAAGTAAAGGATAACCATGCTACCAGTGACAGACCCAGAGAGGCTGAGTAACAAGGAGGGCTCAAGGGGGACACACGGATCTTTCTAAGAAGGAGAAATAGAATCAGGTTTTTTGGGTAGATTGGGGGCTAGTAGGGACAAGACCTGGAGGGATCCGGTGGGGGTAGGATGAAAGGAATGGGAAGAAGAGATGGCATTTTGGGGTCAACATAGTGCAGTGGAACCCTCTGAAATCCATGAGCTACCTTATGCCTGACATTGCATGGATGGCCAGGAACCAAAAGCAGGACAGCCCAGTGACACAGGATAGAGCCAATCATGACTGGGGAAAAAAGTCAATGAAATGATTTCTAATGATACTCTGCTACCCTCATAGACTGGTGCCTAATCCGATTGTCATCAGAGAGGCTTCATCCAGCATCTGATGGGAGCAGACGCAGAGACCCACAGACTAACACTAGGCAGAGCCAATGTATCCCCAGAGAAGAGGCAGAGGAAGGATTGTAGGAGCCAGAGGGGTTGAGGACACCACAGAACACAACCTACAGAATCAGCTAAGTGGGGCTCAGAGGGTCTCACGGAGACTGACAAGACAAACATGGGCTGGGTATGGGTCTGAGCCATTGTGGGTCTGCATATTGTGGTTGTGTACCTTGTGTTCTTGTGGGACTCCCAACAGCAGGAGTCTTTGACTCTTGCCTGCACTTAGGACCCTTTCCCTCCCGTTGGTTTGCTGTATCCAGCTGTGATATGAGGGTTGGTATCCGGACTTATTATATGTTGTCAGTGTTGGCATTTTGTGTAGGCTCCACCCCACAGTTACCTAGCAACAGCCAGGTGTGCCTGACTCACTATAAAGGGAGCTGTTTGCCCCCCCTCTTGTTCTAGCTCTGTCCTCTAGCTCCTTACTCCCCCTCTTCCCACTCCCCTCCCCACCTCTCTAAGAGCTCATGGCCAGCCTCTACTCCTCTACTCTCTGCCTTTCTCTGTCTCTACTTCCTCAACTCCTCTCCCCATGCCCTCAAAAAACTCTATTCTATATCATATCTCCATGTGGCTGGTCCCTCAGGGGGATGAGATGCCCACAGAGACACCCCCTTCCCCCACACCTGACTACAAGTCCACCAAACACATTCCTTCTTTCCCTACCGTTTTATAAAACACAACAGTTAGGCCATGTTCAGTGGATATCCTGCTCTCTAATTTTTTAAAAGGGAATCAGAGGAGGAGTTGATCTGGGATAGAGGGGAGGGATGGGAAACTCAGACAGCATGTAATGCATGAGAGAAAAATGAAAACTACAAACTATGCATGTGTTAGAGTGTGTGTGCATGTGTGCATGCATGTACCGAGGTTTGTGTGGAGGTCAAAAGACAAACTTGAGTGCAACCCATAACTTTCATTTTTTGGCCTGTAGTCCTGGAACTCTATTAGACCAGGCTGGCCTAAACTCAGAGAGATCCTGCCTCCGCCTCCTGAGTGCTGGGATTAAAGGTGTGCGCCGCTACAACAGTTCCAGCCTACAAATTCTTGCTCCAAGTTTTCCTTTGAACCTCTCAGTCCATGACAATGTGATTCACACACTTACCCAAGATTCCTGATGGCATCAGGACCAGGCCAGGTGACATGGAGGTCAAGATTACAGATGAAGCACAGGACGGTGAGTCGGATGGGTCATAGAGACAAAGCCATAATTAGAAAGCCAAAACAAGAGCGGGCTCTGGGGGCTGGGAACTTGTTGGAAAATGGAATCTATAATGGATCGTGATACATGGTTGGGAATGGAGATGGGGATTACATGAGATTCCCAGGAGTCCCAGCAGATTTGGGGGGTGGGCTAGGTGTGTAGGAGGGGAGTACTGGTTTGGTTTCAGACCTGGGTGCAAGGAACTGAGGTGCATATTTTACGTATGGAGGCAGACCTGACCTCCAGGTTCTCCCAGCATCCCTCAGTCCCCCCAACTCTGAACTTTCCAGCCCGGGGAGGGGGGATGTTGAAGGGTGACTGGGCTGCTCTAGAGGCTCTTCCCTAATAATCCAGACTCCTCTCTCTCTTCTCTTCTCTCTCTCCTCTCCTCTCCTCTCCTCTCCTCTCCTCTCCTTTCCCCTTCCCCCTCCCTTTCTTCTCTCTCCTCTTGGAGACTTCCCTTGGGAGCATCCCAATAACCCTGCATTTAGTATAATCTAATCTGGTTTGAACTCGCTCACCAGTAGAGAAACAACCTATCAGGATTTACTGAGCTGAGAATGGCAGTCAAACAGCTTGTCTGTAGCTGTGCTGGAAGGAGAGGAAAGGTTGCCCTTCGCAGTCTCTAGAGTGAGGTACTAGGCTAATCTCAAACTTGATCCCTAATCTCCACCTTCTGAGGCTGGAGTTACCGGTGGGATACCATGCCCATTGGCATTTATTAAGGGCTCTGGGGATTTGAACTCATCTCTTAAAGCTTTCGGCGATCAAGTGCATTAACTACTGAGCTATCCTCCCATCCCATTTGACTTTTTCTGTCTGAATGTGTCTGCAAAATTAGATCTAGGGTAGATTGAAAATTTGCTGGATGGCCAAGTGGCTTTTTGTTTCTGTCACACCCTGAAGCTTGTATCAGCCACTCTAAGTGAAGAAGGCATTTTTAGGGATAGATGCTCTCAAAATGTCTTTCCTTTTTTTTTTTTTCTCTCAGTCAAAATTTTGTGATTAGTTAGACATACATGGTGGTGCATGCCTCTAATCTCAGCACCTGGGAGGCAGAGACAAATGGATCTCTGTGAGTTCAAGGCCAGCCCAATCTATATAGTAAGCTCTAGGTCAGTCAGGCTACATAGTGAGACCCTGTCTCAAAAAAAAAAAAAAAAAAAAAAATAGAAGAAAAAAAAAGGAGGGAAAACACAAGGGGGAAAAAGAAAAAAAAAAGAAAGAAAAAAAAAAAAGATGAACGTACCAGAAGGATTCCAGTCCACTGTCTTTATGATGAGAACAGAGCATGCTCAGAGATGGTCCTGTTAATCATCTTAAAACAAAAGCGGAGCATGCCCAGAAACTCATCTCTCCACTGTGATTAAAAATGGACATGCGCAGATGTGTCTTTGGCTGCCATCTTTAATTTGCTAACATGACCGTAAGCTAAACATACCCAAAATATGTCTTCTGTAGTCCCCTCTTTAGATAGGACCTTCCACTAAGCATACGCCTTCCCTTAAGTGCTTTCCTATTTGACTGTGTGTGGACTCCTTCGGAGGAGGGCACCGCTCTGGAAATCACTACTGTCTCTCCTTACTGCTGGTAATAATTCTTTCTTTACTCCTTTGTTTCCCCAGCTGAACTGGTCTTGAACTTACTCTCACCAAGATGCAAACCAGTTACATATGGATTAAGAGGGGGGGGGACTGGATTTGGTGGGTAGAGGGGGAAAGTGCGTTTGAACTCTGTCAAGTGAGGTGCTTCAGCTACTCAGATTCTCTTCCGTCCCTAGATTAGAAGCTTGGCTGCGGACACAGGAGAAGAAATGCTGGTCAAAAGTCAGCTGGTGTTATTTCTGAGGGACAAAGGCAACTAGATCTGATGGGGAAGGAAATAGAGACTCTTACCTTTCAGCACTGCAGGCACATGAGCATCAGGAAAGAGAGGATGGGCCGGCCCGAGGGAACATTTGTCCAAGCAAAGTTGAGAAGGAATGTGGAATCGATTAAGTCATCTTTTGTGCACTGTCCCTCAGTGTACTTCAAAGATCCCCAAACAGAGAGGGCACAGGACTAGAATGGGGAGCTCTGCTGTTGCCCCTGGTTCCTCCATCCCTTTGAAGATGTATTTATTCTGGAAGTAAGAGCTCCAGAGAATCTAAACCCTCCCTTTTACAGGAGATTAAAAGAATATGGTCTACATAACAACCTAACTGTCAATTTTCTGTTCTCAGCTGGAGGCCAGGAGGGCTACTTCTCAGCCCATCAGACTGGATGCTCACCTGACACTACACAGTCCACCCTGGCTATAGAGAAGTGGGGCTCCCAACCCGGAGAGCTCATTGTCCTGACATTAATATCAAGCTGTAGTCATGGAAACCAACAAAGGTTCTTTCTTCCTCCCTCGCAAGCATCATTCCTACAGGATTTGAGAGGGTGGCTAGCCTGGAAATCTATCCCCACCCTGTGGCCTTTAGATCTAGGTCAAGCGGCCACGTTCTAGTTGAGTATTCTCTGAGTCTGCTCCTGTAGAATGTCATGGTTAGATGTTTGCCCCTCTCTTTTGTCCGACTGAGTTGGAGCCCCCACCCCCACCCCAACCCTAGTTTATAAAGAGAGGGATTGTGGCTTACGTTTGACTTGAAGAGGAGCAGGAACCAGGAGCCATTGAGTCAGCCAGGAAAACAGAGGCAAAGAAGAGGGTAGGGTCAGTACAAATGCAAATTACCTCAGTCAACCCATGCATTTCTGTGTTCCTTCATGGAGTGGTTACACGCCCATTGTTATATAAGGAGGGGCTCTTAGGCAGTGGTAACACCGATTGCCTAGGGTCCAGAACTTTCTGTGATGGTTTGAATAAGAAGGGTTCTGTGGGCTGAACTCAGGCTTGGTGGCAAGTCCCTCAGCCCACTGAGCCATTGTGCTGGGCCCAGAGCTGTGCATATGAACCTCCTCTCAAAAGAGTCAGAGAGAGGATGGCTCAGTGTGGGAACTTAGAGCTTTTGCCACCTGGATTTGACAATGTAATTGCATGACACTTCTGAAGTGCTCAAGGCATGCTAGGTACTGAATTTCCACTGTTTCCCTCTCTCTGCTTTCAAAGTGGTAGCATTGTCTTACATTTGCACAGAAAAGCTCTTTCCATTTATTCAGTCCAGCTGAGTACTAGGAATTTTCCTAGGCCATAGGAATAAAGATGAGGGGGGCCATGCTTTCTGAGCACTCACAATCTCAGAGGCCTTTTCCTCTCCCATATGCCATTGGGGGAAAAATTCTCAAAGGATCAGTCAGGAACCACTGAGGTATCCCTGGGACTTTTTGAGTGCCACTCCCTATGAGCTAAGCATTCACACACATGAGCCTGCCGAGACCAAGCCTATTCAAACCACCAGAATCTCGTTATTGCATCGGTGGTTCTCGGTGTATCGGCAGCACCAAGCCCTTCCTCTTCTTCTGAAACAGAAGCTTAAGTGATTTGGCATTTGCTTCGAGTGATGGCGTGGCCCTGGCAGTGTTTGCAGGCATGTGTGCTGTTCAGCAGGCTGGCAGAGGAAGGGAAAAATCCTTGCTCCCCTGCAACTGTAATGTCCCTTATTTCCTAACCTTGGATACCAAAACCCCAGGCTCTGCACCTTTGGAATTCCCAGGCTGACGTCAGTGGCTCCCTGGGCTCATGGACCTTTACCTGGGACTGAGAATTATATCACTAATGTCTTTGATTCTGAGGTTTGCTTCGGGTTTGGACTGAGCCACTCTACCAACCTCCAGGATTCTCTAGCTTGGGATGGTCTTATGGGCCTTCTCGGCCTCCACAATAAATCCTGCCATACCTGTCTTGTCTATTCCACTCCATTCTACTCTATTCTATATATTCTATTTCTTATCATAGCCAGTCCTAGTCTGTTCCATTCTTTTTCTATTTCTATTCTTTTTTCATATATTCCATTTACTATTATAACCTATATTTATCCTATTCTGTTGTATTTCTTTATTTACTTTGAGTTCGATGCCTTGAACTGAGAATCACCTGCCTCTACCTCCCGTGTGCTGGGATTAAAGTGCTACCCAGTACTAACCCATTTTTGTTATATTTGCATCATACTTTATTCCTACTTTTATTCTAGTCTACTTCCATATCATAATGTTCCAATTACTCTCTCTATTCTTTCTGGTTCTCTGGAGAATTATGGCTAAAACAGGGTTTATACAATATTCCAACTCCTTCCATTTGAGATTACATTTTAATTTACTTCAGTCTAACAAACACATCATAACAGACTGGATGCCGGTACAGACATGAGAATCCAGCTATTTTCTATTAAACTAGCCCTTTTTTTTTTGAAGCAGGGTCTCAAATAGCACAGGCTAGCCTTGCACTCACTGTGTAGCTGGGGATAACCTTGAACTTACAATTCTCCTGCCTCTACCTGATATCACAGCATATTTCATAATGCCTGGCATTTGCTTGCTTTTAAATGTTTATTTTCTGATCCTCAAGCCAAGATTTTATGGCAGATTGAAGCTCCACCCTTCCCCAGAATTCCCAGAGGGTTCTCCAGGCCCAACAGAGTCTGAGAGGAGTCATCTGAGACCACAAACATGGGATGTCAGGGGTTCTTACTTTTCTCTTCCATTTTGACTGGAGGCAAAGGCATCATTCACATGGATTCCATCGGGACCGGGAAGCAGGTGCAGGGAGAGAATGAGACTCAAATCACTACAGCGATCAAGATCACCACAGCTGTCGTGTCTTTGGAGATTAGCTAATACACACTGTGTCAATCAGTTCCTCAGGGTCTTTCATCTGTTCACCCACCTGTCTGCCTATCCATCTTCACCTGTTTATCACTCATCTGCTTATCTATCCATCCACAGAGCTATTATCTACCAATCAGTTCCCCCACCCACTCCTCTACCTACCCATACACCATATACCTATCCATCATCCATCAACCCGTTCTTCCATCCACCTATTTACCCATCTGCCTACTCATCTATGTCTCCACCTACTCATACACCCATAAATCTACCCAGTATCCATCTCATCCATCCATCCACCTCATCCATCCACCCATCCGTTCATCTATCCATCCATCTGTCCATCCACTTACTTTTATCATTCACTGTCTTTTGCATACCCATTCATCCCTCCATCTACCAGCCCAGCCAGCCAACACTCACTTGGTTCAACCTGGCCTATGCTTAGGGCTTAGGAGACCTCGAAACTGGACTCAGCTCTATTCTAAAGACATCTGCTTAGACGATTGGGAAAAGAATCCCTGGTAGAGGGGTAAACAGAGCATTCCAAGTGGTGTTCTTCTGGGACTTGCAGCCTGTGGATTCCTGGGTTATTTACAGGCACTTCAGCTCCAGCCTGTCTAAGAGAGAAGCTGTGATTGTCAGCCTTCCATCCATCGAAGGTGATTGACTGATACACAAGAAGCTATGAGTTCACATCAATATAAACATCCAAATGGATCAGTCTCTTCTTTTTTATTTTTCATGTACATTTTATTTTTAGTCATGTGTCTGATGGTGCTGGTATATGTGCATATGAATAAAGGTGCTCGCTTTTCTCAAATTGCCCAGGGCCTGGAGATACAGGCTGTGTGAGCTTCCCGATCTGAGGGCTTGGAACCAAACCCAGTTCCTCTGCAAAATCAGCATGTGTTCCCCCCAACCCCAGTTCATCTCTTACCTAGGAATTTCAATTAATACGTACAGAAGGGATAAAGAGAATAGAAAAATCTCTATTTGACAAACACTACAGCAATCCCTTCTTAAGGCAAGATCTACAGATGGCTGCTAAATTTCATTGGCCAACATGAAAAGAAAAAGAGTACATGTGTACAGTCTCAGTATCTTGTATTTATCAGTTACAAGAGAAATAGTAACAGGCTGTGGAGAAACCTGGTAGATTCAACCTTAACCAAGAGATCAAGGACAGCATCTGTCTCAGTCAGGGTCATATTGCTGCAATGAAACACCATGACCAGAAAGTTAGTGAGGGAGGAAACAGTTTATTTGCCTTACACCTCCATATTGATGTTCTTTATTGATACAGGAAGTCAAGCAGGGTAGGACCCTGGAGGCAGTAGCTGCTGTAGAAGCCATGGAGGGGTCCTGCTTCCTGGCTTGTTTCCCATGGCTTACTCAGCCTGCTTTCTTATAGAAACTAGGACTACCAGCCCAGGGGTGGCCCCACCCACCATGATTACGAATTGGGAAAAATGCCTTACAGCGGGATCTCACACAGGCCTTTTCTCAACTGAGGCTCCTTCCTTTCCAATGATTCGAGCTTGTGTTGACACACAAACCAGCCAATACCCTCATAGGTAAGACACAAACCATGATCAATCACTTGGCTCTGACTCACCCATGAGGGCAGTGTGACTTCAGGATATTCTTGTCCCTACCGCGTAACCTCAGTCTAATCATGGGGAAAGCTCAGAGAAATTTAATCTAGGAGACCTTCTGAGAAAACTGACCAGACTCATGTAACTGTTTGAAGTTCATAAGAGACAGGGAAAGACTGATCATTTGGGGAAAGGAGAAGAAAAAGGAGGAAGAGAAGGAGGAGGGGAAGGAGGAGAAGGAGGAGGGAGAGAAGAGAAGAGAAGAGAAGAGAAGAAGAGAAGAGAAGAGAAGAGAAGAGAAGAAGAGAAGAGGGAGAAGGAGGAGATGGATAAAGTTACTGTCCCCAGCAAAGCCTGATGCTGTGAGTTCAGATTCCTGAGATTCACATGGTGGAAGGGAGAGAACAAACTCCTAACAGTTGTCTTCTAATCTGCTTGTGTACTTTGAGGCATAACACACACACACACACACACACACACACACACACACACACACACACACACAAATACAACTTCTAAAATGAAAGGAGAAGAGGAAGGAAAGGAAGGAAGGAAGAGGAAGATGAGGCAGAAACCATACCTTTCATATGACCCAAAAACCCTGGATATCTCTCTCCAGGGAAGAGCCACTAGCCAGGGACTATGAAGCCACCAGGGTTTCTAAGAATAGGCTCACCCTTACAAGATTCACTAAGCTACCAGTACCTCTGAGGGCAAATCCTCCAGCCTAGGACTGATGTAGACACTAGTACCTCTGGGAGAATGACTACTCACTAGAAACTCACGAAGCCCCCTGTATGTCTAAGGGCAGGGCCAACAACCCAGGACTCATGCAGCCCTCTCTGCAAGGGAGAAGAGAATGATCTGTCTACACCCAGAGCAAGGACGCCCATGGTAGACCTCAGAATTGCTTAATGACTCCAGCCTTAATGACGTCCCAACCCTAAGATTCCGTGGGGTAGAAGCCTTACCTTCACGAGGAATGCAGGCCTCTGCCAGGCCCAGGAAAAGGAGGACCGCCAGGGAACTCTTCAGAAATGGCTCTAGTCTGCACATGGTGGGGCCTGGAGAAGGTGACTGGTGTTCTCCTCCCAGGATCAGCAGGACGCTGGTCACTCACTGTCCTCCTGGACTCTCAAGACAAAATTGCTGCCCACACATGCCCTCCAGCTCCCCAGAAGCAGCCAGCTGCTGAGACCCATGCCCACGCCACCAGCCGCTGACCCAGCCGCTGCCCCTTCCCACTGCACCTGCTATTTTTTTTTAAAGCATCGTTCTGTGGTAATTATGTTGTGCCCACTTGCTCGTATTCCAGTGACTCAAATGCAACGTCTTGTCTGGTGACATCCATTGAGTTTTACATTTTCATTTTTATTTTTTGTTTTTAGTTTTCTAATCTCTTTCTCTGTGCATATGTGTCTTTTTTTTTTCCAGAGCTGGGGACCGAAGTGTATGTGTCTTTACGTATATGTGTCTGTCTCTCTGTGTGTCTGTGTGTCTCTTCGTGGGCCTCTGTGTCTCTATGTCTCTTTCTCTCTGTGTGTATTTCTGTGTCCACGTCTCCCTGTGTGTCTCTCTATGCGTCTCTCTCTGTGTCTCTATTGTGTGTCTCTGGGTTTGTGTATTTCTCTGTGTCTCTGTTTCTTTCTCTGTGTATCTCTGAGTCTCTGTCTCTCTCTGTGTGTCTGTATATGTCTCTGTCTGTGTGTCTTTCTCTGTGTCTCTGTGCATGTGTCTCTGTCTGTCTCTGTGTGTATGTCTTTCTGTGTCTCTGTGCATGTGTTTCTGTCTGTCTCTCTCTTAGTATCTCTGTGCGTATGCATCTCCCTTTATGTCTTTGTCTGTGTGTGTGTGTGTTTCTGTGTGCATCTGTCTCTCTTTCTCTGTGTCTGTCTGTCTCTCTGTTTCTCTCTGTGTCTCTGTGCATGAGTGCCTATTTGTGTGTGTGTGTGTGTGTGCGTGTGCGTGTGCGTGTGCGTGCACATACACATGCAAGAGAGAGTGTGAGCGTGTTCATGTCCAGGAGCTGGAGTGCCAGGCATTTATAAGCCACCCATCATGGGTCCTGGGAATTGAACTCCAATCTCTGCAATAGCAACAAGCAGTTGGGATGGAACTGGCCGAATTTGCTTCCTGTTGCTCTGATAAAACAGATGAAAACCAACTTGAAGAGGAAAGGGTTTATCTGGCATACCGGTTACAGTCAAAGATCTGAGGGAAGGCAGGGTAGCAGCTTACGGCTGTAACCTGGAGGCAGGAACTGAAGCAGAGACGGTGGAGGAACACTGCTGCCTAACTTGCTCCCCGTGACTCACACAGCCTGCTTTCTTATCCACCCAAGACCATATGCCTGGGGATAGCACCATACACAGTGGCCTGCGCTCGCCCTCAATCATCCAGAAAATGCCCCCCATAAATTTACTTGCCTACAGGCCAATCTGATGGAGGCATTTTCTCAACGGAGGGCCCCTCTTTCCAGGTAATCCTAGTTGTGTCAAGTTGACAAGAAAACCAGTGAAAGGCCTAAGGGTCAGATAAGGAGAGAGTTTTGGGAAGCTGCCAAGGACTTACAGAGCCTCCCTGCGGCTCTGTCTCAGAACAGGCAGTTATGGCAGACAAGGGACAGGTGTCGATGGTGGGGAAGCCCTTCGGCCCATTGGGAGCGAGTGTCTAGGTTCCGCTGCCAGTGATCCATGATGCAGTGACAGAACAGTGTAGTCCCCATCCTGGCAAGCCACCGTTCTGTGTCCTCCCTCAGATTCATGCTCACCACCCCTTTGTTCTCCTAGCCCTAGGTAGTCATCTTCTTGGAATTCTAACTGCCCAAATCCCCTTCAGTCTCTCTTTTTTTTTTTTTTTTCAGAGCTGGGGACTGAACCCAGGGCCTTGCACTTGCTAGGCAAGCGCTCTACCACTGAGCTAAATCCCCAACCCATCCCCTTCAGTCTCTTATTCCTCCTATTTGACCTCAAACTTGGGGACCCTTCCCCCCTCTTTCTTTAGTCTTTCCACAAATCAGTTCTGTCTGATCTGAGGTGTAGCTGTAGCCATACTCTGAATGTTGGGCTAATGAAACCCTCTCTAAGACAAGCAGGGTGTTAATGAAACTCTGTCTCTAAAGAGGAGAGAAAGGGAAATAGAGAGGGAGGGGGAGAGAAGGGGAGATAGGGAGAGAAGGGAAGATAGAGAAGGAGAGGAGATAGAGAGGAAGAGAAATGGAGATAGATAGGAGGAGAAAGGGAGATAGAAAGAGAAGAGATAGAGAGGGAGAGAAGGGGAGATAGAGAGGAAGGGGGAAAGAAGAGAAGGAAAAGGGTGAAAATGGAAAATGGAAAAGTGGGAAGAGGGAGGGAAATGGGGGAGAGCACGGAGAGGTGAAGTAAGACAGGGAGGGAGAGGAGAAGAAAGGAGAGGTGAGGGGAAAAGGAGAAGAGGGGAGGGGAGAAGAGCAGTGAGAGGAGGAGAGAGAAGAAAGTTGAGAAGAGAGGAGACATTAGAAGGAGAGGGGAGGGGAGGAGGAGATAGGAAAAGAGGGAGAGGGTGAGGTGAGGAGGGGAGGGAGAAGAGAGAAGAAAGTAGAGGTGAGGATGGGAGGGAGGAGCAGTGAGGAGAGAAGAGGGGGAGAGGAGATGAGAAGAAGAGAGGAGAGGTGAGAAGGGAAGGGGAGGGAAAAGGTGAGGAGAGGAGAGGACCTTTCTATTTGCTGACTATTGAAGTGCCTACCCTGAGTTCTAAACCCAGGTATGCCATTGTCCCGGTTTGTCTCTGGAGACCTAATGCTCTCCATCTCAGGTCTCCTTCCCACTCAGCCATCTCGCTTTTCTTTACCACCATCTGTGACAGAGGCTCCATCACAATCTTGTGTTTTCCATCTCTCTAATGGTATCAGACTTTTTTAATACATCATTTTTATTAGATATATTTCTTTATTTACATTTCAAATGTTATTCCCTTTCTCAGTTCCCTGTCCATAAGCCCCCATCCCCTCCCCGCTTGACACCCGCTCCGGACATTCCCCTGCACTGGGGGGTCCAACCTTGGCAGGACCAAGGGCTTCCCCTTCCACTGGTTAAAATTACATTTCTTTTCATCTTTTATCTGCACCACTTCCCTCACTCTGCGCAGGACACCAGCATCACAGACAATGGTGCAGTGTCCATCCGGCTTCTAAAGGAAATCTAGATCGCGTCACCCTCCATGTTTAAACTTCTGTAGTGAACCCTGAGCTTTGAATTGTAAACTAAATATGTAGCAGGAAAGCCAATTGGAGGGATAAAGGCTCCTGTTGTAAGGGGACAAGGAATACAGGGGAAGACATATTGCCAATGGTTGGGGTGTGGGCCAGGTGTTTCCAGTTTCTTGGCCAAAAGAATTGGAGATAAGGGATCACAGGGATTTGCAAAAGAAGCAAGATGATACGATGATTTTGTTCTTTTTTTTTTTTTTTTTTTTTTTTTTTTTTTGGTGCTGGGGACCAAACTCAGGTCCTGTCGCTTGCTAGGCAAATGCTCTACCCCTGAGCTAAATCCCCAACCCCGATGATTTTATTCTTAGCAAAGCATTAGTATGGGGTATAGAGGGATATACTGCCAAGACTGAGAGTGAGCCAAATGAATGAGAACACTCAAGGCCCCTGATTATCCTTTGGGGCTTCATTTAATGGGGTTCTACAGAGTTAGCTACTTAGGAAATGTAGTCATTGTGTCCTACTGCGCACATGCTCTCCCATAATGCAGCTGATCTTAATCATGTGGCTGCCCAATTATGCATAAGCATAAGATGGTCAGTACAGGATTCTACCTAAAGGGTTACTAGAGGACAGTTTTGGCCTCATGCTCATGCACTCAAAACCAGTTCAGGCCAGAGTGACCCTTCCATTCTTCACATCTGGATACAGTCGAGAATACACATAAGTAAAATTGTCTCAATTTGTTTCTTACCAGGGCCAATGAAATTTATCATTCAGAGCTGTGAGCACATGTAGCCTGATACATGTGCTGGGGTTGAGGGAGTTTGAGGCTACTAGACACTTAGTCTGCAGGGGGTGTTTGTACATGCACAGAAAGTGCAAGACCTAGGCTACCACAAGGGGAGTGTGGGAACAGAAACCAAATAGTGTCATAGGCTAACTACTGATTATCAACCTGTGGGTAGAGACCCCTTTGGGAGTCAAACAACCCTTTCACGGGGTGGCCAGCACCATCAGAAAACATATTTACATGACAATCACAGCAGTAGCAAACTTACAGTTATGAAGTAGCAACAAAAATAATTTGGGGTTGGGGTCACTACAACATGAGGAACTGTACTAAAGGGTCACAGCATTAGGAAGGTCGAGAACCACTGGGCTAAACTGTATCCTTTGTTTCCTGCCTCAGGCAGAGGAGAGGGAAACAAAGGAGAACCAAGCGTAAGGACACATAGGTACACAGAGGCCATAATGAAGCTCATTGCTTTGTGTGCTAGCCTTAGAAAATCAATTTCTAACTGCAGACATGGCTCAGCGGTTAAGAGCACTGGCTGCTCTTCTGGAGGTCCTGAGTTCAATTCCCAGCAACCAAATGGTGACTCACAACCATCTGTAATGGGATCCAATGCTCTCTTCTGTCATGTGTCTGAAGACAGCTATAGTGTACTCACATAAATAAATATTTTTAAAAAATCATTTTCAAATGTGTGTGTTCACATCATATATGCATATACATTCTAATTTTATATACATAAATTATATATTCGTGTATGTATAAATATAAATAATGCATTTATAATTATAAGAGATAAAAGAGATCAACTCTCTTATAAATATATATATACATACAGAAAATCTTTAGCAGTCATTTAATATTAAATTTGTCTAGTATTAAAATTAGTATTAAGGGGACTGGAGAGATGGCTCAGAGATTAGAAGCACTGGCTGCTCTTCCAGAGGTCCTGAGTTCAATTCCCAGCAATCACATGGTGGCTCACAACCATCTGTAGTGGGATCCCATGCCCTCTTCCGGTGTGTCTGAAGACAGCTACAGTGTACTCATATGCATAAAATAAATAAATCTCTTAAAAATTAGTATTAAAATTGACTTTAGACATTTTATTAGTATTAGTATTAAAACAGTCTCTAGAGTCAGGAGTAGGGGCGCCCTGCCTATAAACCTAACACTTGGGAGGTGGAAGTAGGAGAAAAAGCCAGATTCAGTGACCTAGCCAGTTAGAGGCCAACCTGGGATCCACGACACCTGGTTTAAAACAAAACAAAAACAAAACACGAAAACATAGGCCAGTGCGATGGCTCAGCAGGTAAAGGCATTTGCTGCCACGACTGGCAATGTGCATTCTGTCCTCTCAAGCCCCATAGTGAAAACAGAGAGCTGACCCCTGGAAAATTGACTTTTCTGATCGTCTCATGGACACAGTAACACATGCAAACTCATATGCACAATAAAGAAAACGGTGGGTTGTGGACAATCAAATTCTCTATTGTTCCTTCTTGGGGTTATCAACAATCACTTTTTAAATTAACGAGCACTGAGTAAAAAGCAGGCCACCCCGGAGGCCAGCAGCTGACAAACAAGGTTTTTCAGGTTCTTAGAGGTTTCTGAGGTTAATTTAAAACCGCAGCTGGCAGGAACTGAGCTGCGTGCTCTGGGACTCATTAAAAGTGGTAGGAATACCCCCCACAGGGACCCTGAACACAGGTGACACCCCAGGCTCAGGTCTTCTCACTGCAGGGTCACTGTGACCAATTTACTCTACTCCTGGGACACACAAAAACACCAAAGAGAAAAAAATAGCCTGGGGTTCGGCAGAAGGATTTGGGAATAAATCGATTTAAACCAATTCAAGAAAGTTAAACTTTGAAAGCGCTACACAAGTGTTACAGTGTTACACTGGAGACTAATTAGCCAGCTTGCCTGTTTGAGTTCTTCTGTTTGCCAGATGACAGGAGCCCTGTGCTGAAGTTTCTTAATTCTCTGTGGTCCTCTCAGCAAAGACAAGTGAGAAACACTTTCCTTCTGTGCTCTCAGCTGGCTCTTGAGCTTGGAGACACTCTTGAATGCCTGTGCGTTCCAACTGGTTTAATATTCATCAAGAAACTTTGTAATTAAAATGCAAGTAGCAGATCTGCCAGATGGTTCAGTGGGTAAAAGCACTTGCCCCTGGAGCATTAAGATAGTTCCATGCTAGTACCCAAATGGTGGCAAGAGAGGCCAACTCCAGTCGGTTTTCCTCTGCTCTCTACATATATGTGTATGCACAAGACATATAGTATAAAGTAATAATTTATTATTGTGTCTGATGTCACAGGTCTATAATCCTAGCTACCAAGAAGACTGACCCATGAGGATCCCAAATTCAAGACCATCCTGAACTAGAATGAGTTCCAGGACCCTGTCCCAAAATTTAAAAAAAAAAAATCCTGTGAAAGAGGACTGAGAATGTAACTGACTCAATAGAAACATTCTTTCCTTGGATCCACCAGTGAGGGACTGGAGACATAGCTCTATGGCCTAGCCTGTTGAAGGCCCTAGGACCAATCTCTAGTGCTAAAAATAGACAGGTAGATAGACAGATACATAGACACACAAACAAAGGAAATAAGAATCATACAAATAAATCCAAACAGCTGGCATAGCAAAAACAAGTTGCAATTAAGAGATTATTACAGGGCTGGAGAGATGGCTCAGTGGTTAAGAGCACCCGACTACTCTTCCAGAGGTCCTGAGTTCAATTCCCAGCACTCACATGGTGGCTCACAACCATCTGTAAGAGATCCGATGCCCTCTTCTGGTGTGTCTGAAGACAGCTATAGTGTACCTATATATAATAAATGAATACATCTTTTTTTAAAAAGAGAGATTATTACAGGGACTAAAGAGATGGCTCAACAGTTAAGAGCACTGGCTGCTCTTCCAGAGGCCCCGGGTTCAATTTCCAGCACCCACATGACAGCTCACAACTGTAACTCCAGTTCCAGGGGATCCAACACCCTCACACAGACATGCATGCAGGCAAAACACCAATGTGCTTAAAGTTAAAATAAAAATCATAATAAAAAAAAGGAATTATTCCAGGCGGTGGTGGGTACCACCTTTAATTCCAGTATTCAGGCAGGCTGCTCTCCTTGAGTTAGAGGCCAGCCTGACAGTTCCAGGACAGCCAGGACTGTTACACAGAGAATCTTATCCTGAAAAACAAAGAGATTGTCCCACCTAAAGAACAGCTTCATATATTTCAGGGGTGTAATAACTAAATAGATTTTTAACTTAATGGAAAAGCAGAGGCAGGGGTGACTACTGAGCCAGTAAAGCCACTACCAAGTCAGATGACCTGAATTAGATACTGGGTGTCACAAGGCAGAAAGAGAAGGCTTCCTCCACAAGTTATCCTTTGACCTCCACAAGGACATCATGGCACATACCCACCTCCAAACACTAGATAAGAACATTAGGAGCTAGGGAGATGCTTCAGCATATAATGAACTTCCAGGGACTGGGTTTCATTTCCAGCACCCACACTGGGCAGCTCACAACTGCTTCTAACTCTGCAAGGCAGTGGTTTCCTGTCCTCTCCTGGCTTCTGCAGGCATATATACCCACATACAGACACATACACTTAATTTAAAATAAATCTTTTTTTTTCTTCAAAAGAAGGTTTTTTTCTTCATCTGTCACCCCATTGATCGCCAGGTTGATTCGGGCTGAAGTAGGGCGGGTGTCCTCTGGCTCCATGTGCGCCCCTAGAACTGGGTCGAAGAGGACGACCTTCCCGAATAGAGGAGGACGGTCTTCGGTCAGGGCTGGCTCCCCTGCTAGAACCTCCAAACAAGCTCTCAAAAGAAGGTTTCTCCAAGTAGCTCTGGCTGTCCTAGAACTCCCTCTGTAGACCAGGCTGGCCTTGAACTCCGAGTTCTGCTTGACTCTGCCTCCTAAGAGCCAGGACTAAAGGTTTCCTTCATCATCAACCACCAGAAAATGAGACTGCTTTGTTGTTTTTGTTTTGTAGATGTTTTGTTAAAATAAATCTTTAAAAAAACTTTTTTGGTGGATGAAGCAAAGAAGTGCAGGCCGACAGGAACCGGATGTAGATCTCTCCTGAGAGACACAGCCAGAATACAGCAAAGACATAGGCGAATGCCAGCAGCAAACCACTGAACTGAGAACGGGACCCCCGTTGAAGGAATCAGAGAAAGGACTGGAAGAGCTTGAAGGGGCTTGAGACCCCATATGTACAACAATGCCAAGCAACCAGAGCTTCCAGGGACTAAGCCACTACCCAAAGACTGTACATGGACTGACCCTGGGCTCCAACCTCATAGGTAGCAATGAATATCCTAGTAAGAGCACCAGTGGAAGGGGAAGCCCTTGGTCCTGCCAAGACTGAACCCCCAGTGAACATGATTGTTGGGGGGAGGGCGGCAAGGGGGGAGGATGGGGAGGGGAAGCCCATATAGAAGGGGAAGGGAAGGGGTTAGGGGGATGTTGGCCCGGAAACCAGGAAAGGGAATAACAATTGAAATGTAAATAAGAAATACTCAAGTTAAAAAACTTTTTTTGGAAAAAAGGGCAGGTTTTTTTTTTTTTTTCACACTGCACCAAACTCAACCTGATTTCAAAAAAAATTTTCTTTACTTGTTTACCAGCTAGAAAAGCTAGAGTCGACTCAGCACTTTAATAGCACTTGATCTTCTGGAGAATCCAGGTTTGATTTCCAGCACCCATGCGGTGCTAATAATCCATGAGTGCAGCTCCTAGAGATCTGATGCTCTCATCTGACCAGCACAGTACTTGGTGCGTCCATGGTGTATAATCCACAAAAAACAAACATAAAAACATTAAAAGGAAAAGCGATCTAGTACAGCACTATCTAGTTAAAACAGAGACCTCCTGTCCCACGGGTCAGGAAGGAGCCTTTGCAGCCACCTTCTGTACGTCTTTCATAACAGCTACACGTGGTCATTAAAATAAAATAAAATAAAATAAAATAAAATGATGAAACAAAAGAGACTGTCTTGGCTCAATCCTCAAATCTCACAACTCCAGAGGCTGAGCCAGGAAGATGGTGGCAAGTTCAAGGCTAGCCTGGGAAACAAAGTGAGAGTCTACCTCCAACAATTGTTTAAGCTCTATGCAGTGGGTGTGATGCTCAAGCCTGTAATCCCAGAACTAAGAGGCAGAAGGGCCTGGAAAGATGGCCCAGTAATGAAGATCACTGGCTGCTCTTCCAGAGGACCCAGGTTCAATTCTCTGCACTCATATGGCAGCTCACACCGTAACTCCTGTTCCAGGTGACCTGAAACCCTTATACAGAAGTATATAGCCAAAACACCAATGCACATAAAATAGTTTAAAAAAAAAAAAAAGACAGGAAGCTAGCTCATTACCATCCTGGGCTATATAGTTCCAGTACCAGGCAGTGGTACATCAAGATCTTTATTCTTAAAAAAAAAAAAAAAAGAAGAAGAAGCTATTTTTGATACTCCAGCACCGCATAAAACTGGGTGTAGGGGTGCACACCTGCAACACCCTCTCCCTGCCCCCCCAGAATTTGGGAGATGGGAGGCAGGACTAGGAGTTCAAGGTCATCCCGAGCCAAAAGACTGTGACCATGTTCCTAAATTAACTAACATCGTGACGTCGACCTGCACCAAGCAGTCCCAGGGACCCACAATGAACAAGGAGAAAACCAACTCACAAGCTTCCCTCTGACCTGCACACGCATGTCGTGCCACACAGACCCACACATACATGTAGGGGGAGGTTGTTTCTCTAATCGGCTCTTCATGTCAATGAAGGGAGAAAGGTGGACTTCCGGGTCCCAGGAGGAAGGAAAAAGGACTAGAGCGAGTCGGATCAGCAACGAGGTGGGCAGGAGAAGAAAGCGGGCAGCTAGGGCAGTTATTGGCGGCTTGGAGAAGCTAGCCTTGAGGGGCTAGCAGCTCCCGGATTCCCTGGGTTGGAGGGATGGTCGTGATCGAGTTGAAGCTAGGGGAACCGAGAGAGGACATAGCATGGGCTGCAGCACGGGGCAAGGAGATAGTGTTTTAAAATGACAGGCAACGCATACCCACGGAAAAGAAACCCCGATATAATGGTTCACACCTTTAATCCCAGCATTCCAGAGGCAGACAGAGTAAATCAACATATGAATAACTTTGATGAAAATTTAAACTTAACACACTTAACATTTATTATACATGTTCTGTTTCAAACGAATGAAAACCCACGGGGCATAAAAATAGAACATTCTATACAATGACCATGAAGGGTTGCGTGTCAGGGTTTAAATCTCGGCCCGTGCCAGGACAGAACACACCAAGCCAACATGGTTCCACGTGGAGAACTTTAATGAGAGGAGAGGAGAGGAAAGGAGGTCGGCCATGGGCACGTGGTGGGAAGGGGAAAGGGGACAAGAAAAGAGGGAGAGGAGGGGGCAAGCAGCCTCTGATAGTGCCAGGCACATGTCTGGCTATTGCTAGGCAACTGTGGGGTGGAACATACTTGGCTGTTCCCAGGTAGCTGTGGAGGTGGAGCTTAGACAGAGTATCAATGAGACTTCCTGGAAAAGGGGCAACCCAGCCTCCATTTCTCTGGGAAAAGACTGGATCCAGATTTACGCAGGTGCCTTTCTTGAAGGTTCCTCTCTCGCACGTGCCTTTCTCTCTTTCCAGTGGGTCTTCATGTGACGTTTCCAAGTTCCCTGCTGTCGGAAAGTCTTGTTACACTTCTTACAGGTGTAGGGTCTCAAGCCACAATGGATGCGGAAATGGACAGTGAGGTTTCCCTTGTGGCGGAAGCATTGCCCACAACTCTCACACACATAAGGCTTCTCCTTCGTGTGCACCCGACTGTGGCCCTGCAGGGTGGATCCATGGGCAAACTCCTTTCCGCAGACCTCACACGAGTAAGGCTTCTCCCCGGTGTGGACACGCTGGTGGACTCTCAGGTCAGAGGGCTGTAGAAAGGCCTTGTTGCACAAGTTGCACTTGAAGGGTCTCTCTCCTGTGTGTGACCTCCAGTGGAGGGTGAAGTGAGACTTGTAAAGAAAACTCTTCTTGCATTGAGGACACTGAAACTGAGCCTGGCCAGCAAGAGGGTCAACTTGTTCTACCGGCTGTGGGTGAGCAGTCTCTGGATTAGCGGTCTTCAGTCTATCTTCATCATTGCCCGTGTAGGAGGCCACTCCTTGAGAAGTGGGTAAATTGAAACCACCAAAACTACGAAGACTCTGAAGATCTCTATTCAAGGCTAAATATCTTTCCCGAATATGGGTAGACGACGGTACAGCACCCACAACCGTGTATTCCTGGGGCAGTATGGCACCCTTTTCTCTGAGGGAAAGAGCTGAAAGAGATTCCATATACAACATTTAAAATTTGAGATGCTGTCTCAAAAAAAAAAAAAGAAGAAGAAGAAGTATTACATTTACTTGATTATGGAAGAGTGTGCTGGCCTAAGAATGTGGAGGTCAGAGGATAGTTTTTGGGTTGATTCTTTCCTGCCCACTTTACCCACTGAGACTTGCAGTACTTAAAGACCATTCTGCTTACCAGTTTGGTCCGCCTGGCACAGCAGGCAGATTTGAGTTGCACACGCTTGGCCTCCATTGTCTGTCTCTGGGCTCAACCTGCCAACCCAAGGAACCTTGTGGGACCCCAAGAGTGTCTTGCTTCCTTAGGAGGACTACAGGGGCCCCAGGAACAACCAGCTTGAAATCTGTCCCTCCAATCCCCTGCCAGTGGGTCAGCCTGGAGCACAGCCAACAGAGGTGAGATGTGCTTGGTCTCCTGCTTCTATTGCCCTGCTGTCCCAGAGGAGCCTGGCAGGACCCCTCCCAGTGGAGGCCTGCAGAGCTCGAGTCACCAGAAACAACCAGCTTGGAAGACATAACCACACCAATCCCTTGCCAGTCATGTGTACCTGGGGCACATCTGGCAGAGGTGAATTGCAGAGGTGACACAACACACACAGACAAAAAACTTAACCTACGATATAAACAAACTGAGAGAAAAACCACATGATCATCTCATTAGATGCTGAAAAAGCCATTGGCAAAATCCAACACCCCTTCATGTTAAAAATCTTGGAGATCAGAGGCACAAGGCACATACCAAAACATTAAAACAACAACAACAACAACAACAACAGCAACAAACCCAAAAACCCACAATATATAGCAAGCCACTAGCCAACATCAAATAAATGGAGAGAGGAACTTCAATTCCACTAAAGTCAGGGACAGGCAAGACTGTCCACTCTTTTCCTATCTCTTCAATATAGTACTTGAAGTTCTAGCCAGAGCAATAAGACAGCTGAATGAGATCAAGGGGCTACAAATTGGAAAGGAAATCATCAAAAGCATTGCTATTCAAAGATGATCTGACAGTATATATAAGTGGCCCCAAGAAGTCTACCAGAGAACTCCTACTCCTGACGTTAATGGATGTAAAATTAACTAAAAACCAAAACCAGGAGCCCTTCTTTGTAAGTGATAAATGGCTGAGCAAAAAATGAAGAAACAACAAATCCCATGGGGGAGAGAGCTGGACCCTCAGAAGTGCGCTCACTCCTGAGAACCCAGAGTTGACAAAAACTTTCTGCCCACATTCCTGACCCAAGGGGAACTCACCTAGTGTCATCTGTGCGCCCTAGGCACAGGGACTTAGGAGCAGTCAGAGGCAGGGCCCTTCTGGTTTCTGCTTGCTCTGGAGAGCTGAAAGCCAGTCTCCAGGAACACCTACATACCTGAGAGCAGAGCTCTCTGTTCCCAGATCCGGCTGAAAGGAAACAGGTCTACAGGAGTGCTGACACACAGGCCTACAGCAGTGCTGACAACAGGCCTACAGGAGGGCCAGGCGACTGTCAAGAGTCAGCAAGACAAGCCAACACCAGACAACCTGATGGCGAGAGGCAAGTGCAGGAACCTAAGCAACAGAAATCAAGACTACTTGCCATCATCAGAGTCCAGTTCTCCCACCAAAGCAAATACTGGGTGTCCAAACATACCAGAAAAGCAAGAAAAATCCAATTTAAAAAAAAGGGGAGAGGGGAAGAAATCAGGAAACACTCTTCACAAGTCGCAAATACCATAGAATACCTTGGTGTTACTCTAACCAAGCAAGTGAAAGACCTGTATGATAAGAACTTCAAATAGCGGGTTGGGGATTTAGCTCAGTGGTAGAGCGCTTGCCTAGGAAGCGCAAGGCCCTGGGTTCGGTCCCCAGCTCCGAAAAAAAGAACCAAAAAAAAAAGAAAAAAGAAAAAGAACTTCAAATAGCAAGAATTCAATTCCCAGCAACCACATGGTGGCTCACATCCATCTATAAAGGAAACTGATGCCCTCTTCTGGTGTGTCTGAGGACAGCTATAGTGTACTCATATACCTAAAATAAATAATTCTGGGGGTGGTGGTGAATAACATCCTGAGGTAGCCCAGACCAAAGGACATGCATGTTAGGTACTCACTGATAAGTGGATAATAGCCATAAAGTACAGGATACCCAGGCTCAAAAAACTAAACAAGGAAGGCACAAGGGAAAATGCCTGAATCTTACTCAGAAGGGGAAATAAATCAGAGGTGGATGGAGGGAGGGAACTGGATGGGAGAGGGGATGGGAAAGGGAATGGGAATCAGGTGTAGAGAGAACTGGGGAGGGAAGGCGGCCAGGAGAGTGAACAGAAATCAGCGTGAGAAGGAATCTCTAGGACGCCTAGAGGCCTGAGAGAGGGGCGGCTCCAAAGAGTCTATGGGTGCGACTCTGGCTGAGACTCCTAGCAGTGGGGGATATGGAGCCTGAAGTGGCTACCTTCAGTAGTCAGACAGGACTTCCAGCGGAGGGATAAGGACACCTACCCACACTTTCTACCCCAAATTTGCCCTGCCTACAAGTGCAGGGACAAGATGGAACAGAGACTGACTGAGGGAGTGGCCAACCAATGACTGGCCCAACTGGAGATCCATCCCGTGGGCAAGAACCAAACCCTGACACTATTAACTGTTCTGAGGCTCCACTCAGCAGCTGACTGAAACAGATGTAGGGACCCACAGTCAAACATTAGGGGGAGCTTGGGTAATCTTGTGGGAGAGTTGGGGGAATGATTGAGGAACCCAAAAAGGATAGAGACTCCACAGGAAGACCAACAGAGTCAACTAAACTGGACCCTTGGGGGCAACCAAAGACCATACAAGGACTGGGCTTAGACCCCCTACACATGCATAGCTGATGTACACCTTGGTCTTTATGTGGGTCTCCCAATGACTGAATCTGTTCCCTGCCTGTGGATCCCATCCCTTTAACTGGGCTGCATTGTCTGGCCTCAGTGGGAGAGGATATGAGGTGCCAGAGTGGGTTGGTACCCAGGCTGGACCTCCTTCTCAGAGATGATGGGTAAAGGATTATGTGTGGCGAACTGGGGGAAGAGGAGGGGGCTGCAATTGGGATGTAAAGTGAATAAAGTAATGGGAAAATAGCGTATGCAAAGGACAAAAAGATCCTATTATACCAGTCTTGTCCAAACTCAACTCTGGTGTTGGCTGGGAACATCCCACCAACCTCCCAAGAGTGCTGGACAAGGCAATAAGTAATAAGTACCCAGTAAGTTCCCACCTTGCACTCACCAAGACCCTGTGTTGGATGAGGGTCCTGACCAACAGGCACAGATGCCCCTGCCTCTTCCCAATCAGGAACCGAGTCATTCCCCAGGCTGTGCTCAGGTCTCAGGTAGTCTTGCTGTACCCTCCCAGGAATCAGTCCCAGCAAAATGTTCTCTTCCTTGACAGAAGACAATTAAGAACAATTATGGGCGTGTTCCAGAGTTGTGGGAATATTCATACTTCTAGAGCCCACTTTATTATCCCACATAAATGACTATTCTTCTCTTATTTGTACATCTGTAGAAGTTGTGTCCTGGTTCTTCCTCCCAGCCCCATGCTCCCAGAAGTATTCACAAATACCTTGACTATACAGCTAGATCATCCTGACTAAGTCATAACTTAATTATCTCACTTTCATCTACACTCTGCATGTGGCTGGTTACCTGTGCTCAGGTATCAGTCAGGTATCAGCTCTCCCACATCTGGCTCTATCCCAGAATTCCTTCTGCCTCGTGGATGTCCCACTTTCAATTCTACCCTTTCCTGTAGTCCATATGGTTCTGTGATTGACAGGTGATGCATCCATACGATAAGATTCTCTCCACAGACATCTGTCACGAACTACCATACCTCTAAATCTCATATTGGTTGTTACTTTAATTTTCTAAACATTCTTCCCTGCCCTTGACTCTACAAGCAAAATAAAATGCCTCTCAACTTGGCGATACTAAGATTTAGGGCTAGTGGGACTGGAGAAGATAAGGCTGACTGCTCTTGCGGAGGACCTGGGTTTGCACCCACAAGGAGGCTCATAGCCACCTGTAGCTCCAGTTCCAAAGGGTCTATAACACTCTTCTCACCTCACACACATGGTGTACAGATACACGTGCAAGAGAAAATACCCACACATGTAATAGGACAGTATAATAGGAAATTGAATGATTCTGATGGGGGAAAGATCTCCTCTGATACATGTTGTGGACTTTGAAGTGACTAGACACCATTAATAAAAACACTTAGCCAGTTGTAGTGTCCCATGCCTTTAATCCTAGCAGTCAGGAGGCAGAGGTAGGCAGATCTCTTGAATTGGAGGCCAGCCTAGTCTACAGAGCAAGTTCTAAGACAGCCAGCACTACATACAGAGAAACCCTGTCTTGAAAAACAAAGCAAAAGGATTCTAAGAGGTAGATATTGGGGGGGGGGGTTAGAGGGCAATGGGGGATAAAAGGGTGAGGGAATAGGGAGGGTGAAAGGCCTAGGGGGCAAGGGAGTGGAAGAGTTGGTGACAGGAATAAAGCCAAGTCCTCTGGACAGGACAGGCTTGTTGAACTCATGAACTTACAGCTGCTACAGTGACGTTTATAACATCCAGCCAATAACCATTCCAGCAAGAAGTAGAGGGACGCAGGAGTAGCCAGTCCCTCAAGGAGGAGCTTACTTACAGTCAATGTGTTGATGTCTTTGGAAGAGTTGGGATTTTGTGACCACTGGTAGGTCTACCTTGCTCTAGCGAATGGCCTCATACCAAGGGCTGTTATTACCCAAACAAACTAGGTTCAGGGGCAGGAAGGTTAGTTTTCAAAGAAGAGCAGGAAGTTGCGGGGCTGGGGTAATGGTATGGATCTGGAGAGGTAAGGCTTCTGGCCCTGAAAGACTGGAGAATGAACCATCTTCCTTCCACTCACCATGGCTTCATTCCTCACTCCCAATCAGAAGTATTCTACTAGGTTTTTTTTTTTTTTTTTTTTTTTTTTTTTTTTTTTGTTCACTGGTTTGTGGTACTAGGCTTTGTGCAGGCAAGCACTGAGTCACAATCCCCTCCCCACTGGTGTGTTCTACCTCTAGCCACCCTGGCCCTGACTTTGGTTTGGTTTGTTTGAAACAGGGTCTTGATAAGTTGCCCAGGCTGTCTCTGAACTCTATAGCACAGACTGGCCTCAAGCCTGATACCTTAGCTTTTTCCAAATGGCTTTGAGTACTGGGTAGCAGTGTGCTTTATCAGTTTATGTTGATGGTGGCCTCACAGTTATTGTTGAAAAAGGGCCTCACTGTGTAGCCTTAAGCTGGCCTTGAACTCAGAGATACTGACTATATTCTGCCTCAGAGCTGAGATTACAGGCTTGAAGGGCCACGCCTGCTCTTAATGCTGAGCTTTAATGAGTAGGCGGGTGGGCAGGGTCTTCATTCTGCACAATAATGTCTAAGCATGGGATATATACATCTATGGTCAGTGTGTCCAACCCCAGCCCTTAGCAGATCTCTCAAAACCATCTTCTAGCTCCCCGAGATAGTGACATAAATTCACCTGGCTGGTGGATGGCTCTTCAGTCTCTGACAGGTTCTGCATCTCTGGAATAGCCTGGCCTCTGTAGAGAGACTCCTTGCTCTCATTTGATTGGTGCTCTTGGAACAAATCCTTATAATCCCCCCATTCATCCGGTGAGGCTTCAGCCTTCTCAACGCTGGAATCCCGAAGGAGGTATGCCTGGCCTTGGGAGTAGATTATGGACTGTAGGCAGAAAGGGAATCAGGATGTAAGAACCTGGATATAGTTCTCCTCTCCCAGCTAGCACTCTTGCTTCTGTTCGTTCTGATTTAGCATCCCAGCTTGGCTTATTTGTAATGCTGTCTTCCTGAGCATGGATTGGTCCACAAGGTCATAGCTACACAGTGAGCTGGGTACCAACCTGGGCTACATTAGACCCTGTTTCAATGAACAGGAGTCTGGGGCAGCAAGGTTGGAAAGATGGCTCAGGATTAAGAGTACTGACTGCTCTTCCAGAGCACCTGAGTTCAATTCCTAGCACCGACATGGCAGCTCAAAACTGTAATTCCAGTTGCAGGGGATCTGGTACTTGTGGAAAACACAAGAATAAATAAAAGCACATGAAATAAAATTAGAAAAAAACCCCAGTGTTTGTGTACTCTGACTGAGCGAGTTGACCCTGGGCCTGTTTGCTTGCACTTTTTTTTTTAAACATTTATTTATTATGTATACATCATACAGCTTTCTGCCTGCATGTACACCTGCAGGCCAGAAGAGGGCACCAGACCTGATTACAGATGGTCGTGAGCCACCATGTGGTTGCTGGGAATTGAACTCAGGACCTCTGGAAGAGCAGACAGTGCTCTTGACCTCTGAGCCATCTCTCCAGCCCGCTTGCACTGTTTCTGATCTGTTCAATCCCTTGGCTTCTAAAAATTTCTGTGTAACCTTCACAAAGACTAAACAAGCTCATAAAAGCCCCCAGATATTGCCCTTCGAGAGTCTTCCCTTGAGAGTCACTGATTAAGGGCAAGATCCTCTCTATGGGCTCTGCACCCCCAGTTTAAGGGGGTCACCGCAGCCCCTACAACTCTTTCCCAGCATGCACAACTGAGACTCTGCTTACCCACTTCTGGTGTTTCCTGGTCCTCAGCATCATCTCCTCCAGGTCTTTGCAGCTCCTAACTCTGTTCTCCTTCACTAAGGCCTGCAGCTCTAGTGGCATGCTGATTAGGAACTTCTCCAACACCAGAAGATCCAGGATCTCCTCCTTGCTATTCAGGTCCGGCCTCAGCCACTGATAGCATAGCTCAGACATTCTCCTGAGATCCTGGATGGGGTCGGACCCTTCCGAGGGACTGAAATCTCGGAACTTCATGTGCCAAAAATCGGGGTCGTAGTTTTGCCTTTCTTCATGCTTTGCCTGGGATATTAGTGATAGTGGCTGCCCTGATCTGACAAGGCTATCTGATGGCATATTCATAGCCATATCTGGGTCGAATATTCCCCTCGGTCTAGGAAAAGTTTGAAGTGACTCCTGTCGAAACGAGCCTACCTGCTTTGCCAGAGATAGGCTTGATGTTGGTCCAGACACCTGGGAAACGAGAAGTGGATTAGTTTAATTCTGTTGCCCCCTAGATTTCATCAGTCCTCATAACATACCCCCCCCCAAACAGTTCTGGACATAACGGCTTTGTTAGGTGCACACAAAATTGATGCCACAATGGGGGATGCTTGTGAAGCAGAGGCAGGTGGATGTATGTTCATTCAAGGCCAGCCTGGTCTACCCAGAGTGAGTTCTAAGACAGCCAGAACTACACAGAAATCCGTATCAACAAAACAGAAAACAAATTTTTTAATGGAAAAAATATTTTTGTTTAAAGATTTAATTTATTATAAACACACTGTAGCTGTCTTCAGACACACCAGAAGAAGGCATCAGGTCTCATTATAGATGGTTGTGAGCCACCATGTGGTTGCTGGGATTTGAACTTTAGGACCCCTAGAAGAGCAGTCAGTGGTCTTAACCACTGAGCCATCTCTCCAGCCTGGAAAAATATTTTAATTAGATAAATTAGATTTAAACTACTTTTTAAGCATGTGTAGCTTAAAACTTGGTAGTTGTTAAAAAATTTAACACAAAAGGTCGATAGAAAAACATTTCATTACAAAATAACTACAACTTAAAGCACCAACTGTATAAATAAGATAAGAATTATAGGAGACTCTAAAACTAGCCTGTCTTATTATTTTCTAAAGTGTGAGACAGCCAGCCTGGGTTACACAAAAAGATGAAATACTCTGTTCCTGTCAGAGAGAGAGACAGAGAGACAGAGACAGAGGATTGCAAGGTTGGAGATGTAACTCAGTTGGTAGGGTGCTTGCCTTGAATCTTTGTTCTATCCCAGCTCTACAAAAAGAAAAAAAAAATCCACAAACAAACCTACTTCATCCTCCACCCACCTGTATGGTGTTAAAAATCAATTTCAATTTCAATGTCAAGAATTGGTGTTTTTTATTTTAACTGTGTAGCTTTGACTGTCCTGGAATTCCCTCTGTAGATCAGGCTGGCTTTGAACTCAGTGATCCACCTACCTTAGTGCAAGGGGTTAAAAGTGTGCACCACTACCCAGCTAGGAATTAGATTTCTTTAACCAAGAACTAGTTTCATCATTGATTTGAACTTGTTCCAAAATGGTTTGGGGTTTTTGTTTTTACTTTTCATTTTGAGATTGGGTTTGGGCTGTATAGCCCAGGCTAGCTTAAAACTCATCCCATTGTGGGGGTTTGACCTTAGGCTTTCTAGCAATCATTTGCTTCATCTACCTCCTGAAAGCTGGGTCAGTGTCTCCACAGCGGACTCTTCATCCAAGGCTTGGTATAATTGTGTTAATAATAATGCTGCCCCTTTCTTGGACGTCCAGGCAGAGCAATAGGAGGCACCATGTAGACCAGGAAATGTTAAATCTGATGGTGGAATCCACCAGAATCCACCACCAGATTTCTAACATAGAATAGTTGTTGAGTTTAGGACAATAGATTCCGTGCCCAGCGGTTGTGTTATCTGATTCTAAACTAAGATAGTCTGGTCTTTTTGGGGAAAAAAAAAGGAAAAAAAGAAGAATGCTGGACCTCAGGGTGGCTAAGGCGGGAGGATGGAGTGCAGGAAATAGCATGGGACTGTCTCACGAGAAAAATATCCTGGAAAGATCAGGAACCCAAGGTTCATACCTAAACATAGTAAAACCATACAGCAAACTAGTAGCCAACGTTAAACTAAATGGAGAGAAACTTGAAGCAATCCCACTAAAATCAGGGACTAGACAAGGCTTGCAATCCCATATGAACAACAATGCCAACCAACCAGAGCTCCCAGGGACTAAACCACTACCCAAAGACTACACATGGACAGACCCATGGCTGCATATGTAGCAGAGAATGGCCTTGTTGGGAACCAAAGGAAGGAGAAGCCCTTGCTAGGAGAATGGGGGGGGGGCACCCTTATAGAAGAGGAGGGGGAGGGGATGGGGGGGTTTGTCCGGGAAAGGGAATAACATTTGAAATGTAAATTTAAAAGAATCCAATAAAGAAAAAATCAATGAGAGAGAGAGAGAGAGAGAGAGAGAGAGAGAGAGAGAATAAAAACAAATTCAAGGGGTTGGGGATTTAGTTTCAGTGGTAGAGCGCTTGCCTAGCAAGCTTGAAGGCCCTGGGTTCGGCCCCAGCTCCTAAAAGAAAAAAAAAAAAAAAAAAAAAATAATAAATTCAAACACACAACCACGTGACCCAGCAACCCAGCATCAAGATATAGATCTGAGCAAACAAAATGGAATCCGCTCTTGGAGTCTGAAAACAGCAGCATGGTTAATTACCAGAAGCTGAACACCAAAGAAAAATGTTCATCAAAAAGGACACAGTAGGAGGAGTTCTAGGGACCTGGGAGTTCTGTTTGTTGAGAGCTTGCGGGGTTGGGGATTTAGCTCAGTGGTAGAGCGCTTGCCTAGCAAGCGCAAGGCCCTGGGTTTGGTCCCCAGCTCCGAAAAAAAAAAGAAAAGAAAAGAAAAGAGAGCTTGCCTTGCCGTGTAGCCTGATCTGGCTACGCCTCAGGTCCGTATTGCCTATCTGAAGGTACCTTGGGCCCAGTTAAATCTTGAGGGAGCCTCCATTGATTGTGTCTGCATCAGAACGAAGCTTTGCTAGCCCACCTTCCTCACTGGTTAACTTACCTTGCTAGTCCTGTTTTCGAGCCAGCAGTCTGCAGTCTTCCCAAATCTCTCAGCAAAGAGATGGAACTCTGCAAAGTGCTGGGAGTCACAGAGCCATGGCTTATATAGGGAGCAGCCGAACTGTCTTCCGGTTACGGGTCTGACCAGAGATTGCCTCAAGCCATTTTAGATGTCATTTTAGAAATCCAGAGGATAGATTTATGGCGGACTGCCAGAGGGAAGATAAATTTATTAAACTACCAGGGTGTGATCATGATACCAACTACCGGGGAGGCTGAGACGGGAGGATTGTACATTCAAGGCTTGCCTGGGCTTCTGAGTGAGTGTAAGGCTAGTTGAGGAAATTTAACGAGATTACATCTCTACTTTTTAAAAAAAAGAATAAATAAACAAATAATTTTGTCTGCCTCTGCTGGGGATTCACTTCAGACAGTCAGAGTGTATGACTTAGCATGCAAGGGATCTGTTTTTAGCACTGTATAAAATCGGGTGTGGTGACACACACCTGTAATCGCAGCTAGGAGGATCAGAGGTTTAAAGTCATTTATAGCTATATAGGAAGTTTGGGGCCAGCCTGGGCTACATCATACCCTTTCTAAAAGTAAATAAATAAAAATAAATAAATAAATAAATAAATAAATAAATAAGATAGGCCTTGGCACACTGAGGGTGCGTCTCAGAGATTAAAGCATTTGCCAAGAATGTGTGAAGCCTTAGGGTCCAATCTCTGGGACAAGTTACAGTAAGGAGTAGGGAAGGATATGGCCAAAATGTGATGTGTACATGTATAACATTTGTAAAAAATTAACGAAAAATATTTTTAGTTGGGCAGCGGTGGGACACTCCTTTAATCCTGTCACTCAGGAGGCAGAGGTAGGCAGATGACCGTGAGTTTGAAGCCATCCTGGCCTGCAGAGAAAGAAGCAGGACCGTCAGGCTACCTGAAGCAACCCTGTTCCCAGGAAAAAGGAGTATTTAAAAAAATAATAATTAAAAAATAATAATAATTAAAATAAATGAGTAGGCATGCCTAACTTTGAGCAGACTCCCAGTTAAGTGCTTTCTTCTGTAAGGGTTGTCTTGGTCATGGTCTCTCTCCACAGCACCTCTACACTAAGACTCTTGCCTTTTTGGGTTTTGTTTTATTGTTTTGTTTAGGGGTTTGGCTTGGTTCTTGGTTAGTTTGGTTTTTGGAAACAGTGTTTCTCTGTGTGGCCCTTGCAGTCCTGGAACTCAGTAAACCAGGCTGGTCTTGAACTCAGAGATCCACCTGCCTCTGCCTCTGGAGTGTTGAGATTAAAGGTGTGCACTGCTACTGCCCAGCTTTGCCTTGTTGTTTTGGTTTGGTTTTTTTTTTTTTTTTTGCTTTGCATGGCTTTTTTTTCCTATAAATGTGTCTTGAAACATTCTATTTTGGAATAAATAAATAATGTTTCCTTTAAATTTTTACTACATTTTGTTTGTTTATTTTGTGTGTACTGTGGGGTAGGAGAACGTATAGCTCCTTCACACACCGAGCCATTCGGGGGTCCCTAAATACTTTTTTTAAGGTTTATTTTTATTTCAAGTGTATGAGGGTTTTTTTTGCCCCATATTTGTAAGTAGAATTGGGAGTTACAGATGTTTGTGAGGCATTGTGTGAGTGCTGGGAACCAAACTTGGGTCCTGTGGACCGTTTCTCCAATCCCGGAAATAAGCGTTTCTAAGAATTTAGAGAGGCAGAGACCCGCTACTTGCAGGATGCTGGAGTCATGGAGTGAGCGGTACGGAGGCTCGGCAGCTCTGTACCTTGTCCTATCGTCCTCTTAGTGCATCCTCTATAATATCCTTTTAACCAGCCTGCAAGAGTGTTTCCCTGATGCCTGGGAGTCACTTGTACAACTTAACAAAACCCAGGGAGGAGATGGGTGACACCCCAGTGAATGGACAAGTCATCAGAAGGCCCAGAGGCCTGCAAGGGAAATGGCATCTGAAGTGGAGCAGTCCTCGGGGACATAACCTCCACCCTCAGGTCCACGGTACCCACACTGAGCTGCATCAGGGGGAGCCCAGCTTGCACCCTCTGCTAGCAAGGTTGCTGGGGGAGAAACTGCACCAAGGGAAATGACCAGTGTCTGGGGGTGCTGTGCTGTGTTGAAAATGAAAAACATAAATACGAAACACTTTATGGGTGTCTTCCCCTCTACCTTTTATTACTAAGAAATATTTCATAGTCCTTTAACAGATGGAGGCAGGAGGCTTGGAAATTCAAAGTACCCTTGACCCCCCCACCTAGCAAATTTGGGACAAGCCTGGTCTCAAAGTAATGACGATAATGACAACTGTGGCAATAATTTTAAAAGGAGAGGAATACCATTGATAACCAGGTCGCTGTAGCTCTGATTTTATTTTAATATTAATCTATTTTTGTTCTGTGTATATGGGTGCTTTACATGTACGCCTGTGCAATACACATACATGCAGTGCCCCTAAGGGCCAGGTGTCTGACCCCTTGGAACCGGAGCTGTGAGTGTCTGTGAAGCTCCACGTGGGCGCTCTGGAAGAGGGGTATTCTTAACCCCTGAGTCTCCAGCTCCTCTCTGAGGTTTTTAATGTTTCTTTAAGAAAATTTTATTTTATGGGTATGGGTGTTTGGCCCACATGTGTACCTGTGTACAACAGGCATGCCCAGTGCACAAGGTCAGAAGAGGGTGTCAGACCCCGCCCCAGGACTGCGGTTACAGGGGGTTGGCTGCTACCATGAGGTTGCTGGGAACTGAACTCAGGACCTCTGGAAGAGCAGCCAGTGCTCTTAGCCACTGAGCAACCTCTCCTGCCTCCTATGTTTCTGAGATTTTTTTTTAAGAGGGTAGTTCCAGAGAAAGACAAAAGAGAAAAGATGTCAGACAAGAACAGAGACACACAGAATTGTGTCAGGAAAGAAGGACGTCAGACAAGGAAGAAAGAAGGATATCATAATACTTAAGATTTTATTTTTATTTATGTATTTTAGTGATGTACGTGTGTGCGGGTGTGTACACCTGAGTGAAGCTGCCCGTGGAAGCCAGAAGAGGACATCAGATCCCTGGAGATGGAGTCACAGACTGTTGTGAGCTGCCTGACATGGGTTCTAGAAACCAAACTGGGTCTTCTACAGGCACAGCGTGAACTCCTAAGGAACGAACCATCTCTCCAAACATGTTCAAAATACCAGGCAGCCATACTGCAGCAGTAAGTTCTCAACAGTTGGCTGATGAGCGTTCAGCTGGTGCTGGTATGCAGTACCAGCAAAGCCTTAATGTTTTCCTCCCAAGACACTGCGAGAATAGGAAGCCATTGCTAACATAAGAGAATATTGGTGATGTTTTAATCTCCTCTTAAAGCTTTGCTCAAACTAGATTAACTGACTGATTCAACATCAATCTACCTTTTATATAAAAAAGAAAAACAAAAACAAAAATCAAAACCAAAGGAGAGCTAGAGAGATGGCAGGGCAGGTGATGGCAGGGCTGGCGATGGCAGGGAGGATGATGACGCTTGCTACCAAACCCATTGAATGAGCTGAGCCCCATCCTGGGAACCCACCAGTTGGAAAAAGAGAACTCAGGACCTCTGGAAGCCAGTTGTCCTGTGACCTCCACATATACCTAGATATGAATGTCATGTGTAGGCAGACAAAATAATGCTAAATATTTTTTTAACAAAACAAGAACAGAGCAATTGCATGCCTTGCAGACAGAGAAATATTTATTTTCTTTCATTTTGGAAAGGTATCTTGTTGTCTAGGTCATAGATTCCATTTTTAATAACAACTAAGGGAGGCCATGGTTACATTTTTGGAAGCCCTGTAGTGACACCCAAAATTCTCTCAGAGCCTTCGCACGTTTGTTTAAATTTAGAGTAAGCTTGCTTCTTTACTTTTTTAAGGGCATTTGAGTGGTGCAGGTTTTAAAATGATGCTGACTTAAATATGTGAGAAGGGCTAGGGAGATGTCACGGTGGCTAAGAGCGCTGAATGCTCTTGCATAGGACCTGGGATCCCAACACTGGTGGCTCATAACACTCAATTAACTGCAGTTCTAGGAGATGCAGCTCTCTATTCTGACCCTCCTCGGGCACCAAGCCTGCCACACCTGCTTTATCATCGCAGACATTCTCTTAATTACTTCACTAGATCCCTACCCGGATTAAAAAAAAAAAACAGGGGTTGGGGATTAGCTCAGTGGTAGAGCGCTTGCCTAGTAAGCGCAAAGCCCTGGCACACACACACACACACACACACACACACACACACACACACATATATATATATATATATATATATATATATATCCTGATACCCTGATTTTTTTAATTATTTAGAAAAGAGATTAGTAACAGTTTCTCATGAACTGTGTAGTCCTGGCTAACCTCCAACTGAGATCTGCTGGCCTCTCTAGACCTGAGAGGTCTGGTTACACAGCCCAAACTGAACTAAAACTCACTATTCGGTTCAGCCTAGCCTCAGACTGGCAACAGTCCTCTTGCCTCAAGCCTCCAAAGGTTGAGATTAACAGGCACATTCCAGCCCTCCTAGTACATCTATTATTATTACTCAATTCTATTTTGTGGGGTTCAGGGGGAGGTACTGAGGGAGGAAGCTGGCTCAGAAGGTCAAGGCCAGCTTGACCTGTATAGTGAGTTCCAGGCCAGGCAGGGTTATATATTGAGACTCTGAACTCCCCCATTCCCAAAAAACAAAAATTTAAACAATTTATAATAAAATTCATTTTCAGGAAAATTTTAATAAGCAACACATGTCATGCTAGTGTATTCATTTTTCTGCTTGTAAGGATTGTACCATCAACCCAGTAGATGCAGTGCTAGGAATTGAACCCAGGTCTCAGAGGCCGCTGTCTACCTCTTGAGCCATCCTGCTGGCCCTAAACCTGGCTTCTTACACTAGTGCTAGGGAACCTAACTCCTAGCTCCTGGGCACTTGATGCTTTTTTTTTCTAATTAAATATTTGCCGATTCAGGCCAGGAAAACAAGCAGGCTAACTGCAGCACTTCAGCTCCCCCCCTGCTCCTCTAAATCCAAGTCTCATGGCCAGAGCAGCTGCTGCAGCCTCCTTTCCCTCTATCCACAGCTCCAGTGGCCCACACAGATCTCCCCTCCATGTTCACTGCATTGTTCTAGCCCCCCAGCTTCCAGCAGGCACACTTTGGGAACCCACAGGACACTGGAGCCGGAAAAGCTGGTAAGCTGACTGCAGATCTTCACCTCTCCCTCCGTCCCTCCAAGTCCAATCCCCAACGCTGTGGCAGACCTTCTTCCATACTTTTGCCACACTCTCTGCCCCCCCCACTGCCAGGGAACTAAGTAGATCCTAGTGGAACAAACTGCTTTCCTCCCTCTATTGGCCCCAGTCCCTCCCTCCCCCTCCTACCCCTCCCCCCCCCTCTCCTCTCTCTCTCTCTCTCTCTCACACACACACACACACACACACACACACACACCCCTCCTGCCTCCTAGCCCATCTGTGTCAGCTCCCAATACCCAGAAATGCATTTTATCTGGAACCTCGAATATTCACACCTATTAGGACCCCAGAAGGATCTCTAACTAAGGCAAACATGGCCACAGACTCCTCAGTTTGTCTGTATTGTCCAACTCCAATGTGTTAGTTTTCGTTTTATCTCGTTTACTTTATTTCATTATCAGCCATTAGAAGCCGATATATTTTCTAATGAAAAACAGAAAGGGAGGGAATCCAGATGGAAAGGGAGGTAGAGAGGGGCTTAGAGTAGAGGGAAGTGAAACCATAATCAGGATATATTACATGAGACAAACAATGTCTGCAATAAGAAGAAAAATACTGCCACTGTCTTTCCCTAAACTTAAAATGTGATTTTCTTGGGAAAGTGAAAATATGAATCAAAGCTCAGAATTCACCCTTTTCCGGCAGAGCTGGGCAGAGAGGCCAGCAACAGTAGATGTGTACAACAATGAGGGTGGGCGGTAAGCTGTGTGTAGATGTCAGTGGGGTATTCGATGAGGCTGAGTTTCCCCTGGAAAATGGGAATCAATTGTTGTGACCGAGCTCCACGCAACAGTGTTAGCTCGGAGGTCTTTACTTCCTGGGATTCTTCCCTCCCCCGTCCCCACGCACTCCCTATTCCAGGACCACACATCCGTGTCTTGTGCCCCTCTCTGACACGTGGTAACCTCCAGCACACCTCACACACACTCTGTGTTCAGAATGTCTTGTCACCCTCTCTGACAAGTGGCCAGGTGCTAGGATCAAGGCGTGCAGACTTTAGCTCCACGCAGAGCAAGTACAAGCTCGGACTCGGGTATTTTCACATCTGCTAGACAATTTTCCCACCTTTTAGTTGGTCCCTTCCCCTTTTTTTTCACTTCTTTTTTTAATTGGATATTTTATGTATTTACATTTCAAATGTTATCCCTTTTCCCCACTCCCATCCCCCCCCCTTGCTTGTATGAAGATGCTCCCAGTCCCACCCACCCACTCCCACGTCAACACCCTGTTAACATCTCTGACAACAACCTTGGAAAGCTTGACATTCCAAACCCACCGGAGGAGATCTCGTCTCCCCTCGGGACTGTGTACTGGTATATTTAGCATGGTTTTCCAAAACGAGACACGCCCTTTTCTTCCTTGAATTTTCACCTTGGATTTCAATCTCTGTATCGCTTTAAGTTTGCGCAAAACCCCAACCTACCACCACCTTAACCTAGCAGAGGTGCCCCTCAACCAGATGAAGGCCTGGAGGTGGTGACTGCAGAGAAATCCTCCCCTAGTCCCAGCCCTACACCCGCCCTGCTGTTTGGAAAGGGAGCAGGTTGGTGAGCAGATTGGGTCAAGGAAACCTGCTAGGTGGGCAGGATGCAGAGGGAGCTAGGAATAGGTTGGGGGTGAGGGTGGGGGTGGGGCTGGGATGGGCAGAGCGTAGCACTAGGTACTGAGGCTGGCCAGGAAGTCTTCAGTGCCTTGTCCTTGAGCACAGCCTTGTGAGATCTGGATCACAAAGTGGCTTCCTCTGATGTTAGGACGATAATCTCAAAGAGCTTTTCACACATCAAAGCAGCCACTGAGATTGTGGTGGGGATTCCGGAGAGGTGTCCCAGTTTGGGCCCGTGAGATGGCTTGGCAAGCAAAGGTTGGTAACCTTGAGATTGATTCCCAGGCCTCATGTGATGGAAGGGGTAAATCAACTCCCTAGAGCTGTCATCTGGCCTCCACAACTGTGTGCACGTACGTGAATGCACACTCTTATATGCTCAGGGGTGGGGGGTGGGGTACGATTAGCCAGAATATATTGTAAAGGATATTCAATGATTACGCACCTTCCCCTAAAGAGTCCCCACAGTACTCTTAGGCTCCTTAATGACAACTATCTTGATGTGGTCTGCATGTAGCTATAGGCTACAAGTTCCCTCGGAAGCCAAGGTGTTGGGTCCCCTGGAGCTGGGGTTTCAGACAGTTGTGAGCCACAGGACATGGTGAGACTAGAACTCAGGTCCTTTGTAAGAGCAGGAAATACTTTTAACCAATGAGCTGTCTCTCCAGCCCCAATTTATCTCTCAAAAAAGATTTATTTTTTATTACTGTTGTATTGAAGTTATGTGCATGTCCTGTGTCTGCGTGTAAATTTGTGAAAGTGAATGCAGGTGCCCCGGGAGGCCAGAGGCATCGAAGCCCCTGGTGCTAGGATTGTTGTGGTTTTGAGCCTGACAATGTGTGTGCTGGGAACTCACGTCCTCTGGAAGATCAAAAGGTGTTCTTAGCCCCTGGCTCATCTCTGGGGCCCCCTGATGACATCTTAGACTTGGCTCAAGAACAATCAATAAAACCAGAGACACTCCAGAATTACTTCAGAATAACTCTTTAAATATCACAACATGTCTTAGTGAGACTAGGGAATATAGTTGTAAGGTCTTAGACTTAGCGAAGGGTGTTGAGAGCGCTTCCGGGGGCGGGGTGAGGGGAGTGGGTGGTGAGCTGGAAACATAGAAGGAGTGAGGTAGGGCTAACTCTCTATGAGTTCAGGGTGGCTTCTTCATCTGGAACATTCTTGTCCAGTATGCACAGATCTGCACCAGGAGAGCGACGGGTGGGTTAATTTTTAATTAATGTTACTTATTAGCATTGTATGTGTGGTGATGGTAATGGCGGTGGTGTGCGTGCGTGTGTGTACATGTGTGTGTACATGTGTGTGTACATGTGTGTGTACATGTGTGTGTGTGTGTGTGTGAGTAGGGGGTACAAGTCTGTGCCATGGTGCATGTGTGGAGGTCAGAATTAAACTTCATTAAACTTCGTGGAGTCAGTTCTCCCCTTTTACCTTGACTTGGGTGGTGGCAATCAAACCCCAGTTATCTGGTTTTCTGGGCAAGTGCTTTACCCTCGGATAGCTCAGAGCCATCTCACCCCAACAGGTGTGTTTTATTTGCTCCACCACACTAATGGCACAGAGGCCCTGGCTGGGCCTCTCAGGCTCATTTACTGTGTTCTAACCATCTCTGTTTCACTGGAGACTTGAGTCGCTCACTGAATCTGGAGCAAGGCCAGCAGTGAGCAAGCAGCACCGATTCTCGGTCTCCACCTCCCCTTCCCCACAGGACTAGAGTTATGGGCTAACACGGGAGTTTTTATACGGGTACTGAGGATCTGAGCTGAGGTCATCATGTTTGCAAGAGCTGGAACCCTCTGAGTTTTTCTCCCCAACCCCAACATACGTTTCTCAAAGGGGCTGATACAGTTGGAATAAAACTATGGGGTATCGGTTCCCAAGACTTGAACTGTGATTGAAGGAAGAGTGTTCCCTTGGACAGGGAAAGTACTGCGATCCAAGGGAGACGAGGTATTGGGTGAAGTTCCACATGGGAAGCCTGCAGAGCTGCAGGAACACACGCCGAGATCATTCATGGTTAGAAGGGAATGGGAGCCAGGTGTTGGTGCTTTCGCCTTTAATCCCAGCACTCAGGAGCCCGATCTCTGAGTTCAAGGCCAGCCTGGTCTACAGAATGAGTTCCAGGACAGACAGGGCCGCACAGAGAAACCCTGTCTTGGGAGGGGCAGTATGTTCATGTATGGGGTGCATATCCCGCACTTGGATAATTTTATTCTTTTTACAACTTATTTACTTATTTAAATGTATCCTTTTAAAAAACTGATGATTTTTGATTGGCTTTTAGAGACAAGGTCTGTCTATGTAGTCCTGGCTGTTCTGGAATTCACTATGTAGACCAGACTGACCTCCAGCTCACAGAGTTCAGCCTGCCTATACCTCCCAGATGCTAGGCCTAAAGGTGTGCACCACCACATCTAGCCATTACCTAGTGTAAACCTTACACTGTGGAAAGCATCCAGCCATTACCTAGTGTAAACCTTACACTGTGGAAAGCATCCAGCCATTGCCTAGTGTAAACCTTACACTGTGGAAAGCAAGTAATACACAGAAGACAGGTGTGCACCTGGAGCTTATGTTGGACGTGCTTTACTTTGCTTATGACCAGAGTCTTCTGTTGTCCCAGGATGACCTTGAACTCGCTGTGCACTTGAGATCAACCTTGAACTCCTGATCCTCCGGCTTCTACCTCCTAAGAGCTCAGATCTAAGGTGTGTACCACTACACCCGGTTTGGTTTAACAGATCGATTCATGAGCCGAAAATAGAAACATGTAGAGCCACGGAGATGATGGCTCAGTGGGAAAAGGGGCAGGCCACCAAGCCAGGCACCTTGAGTTGAACCCCCATGGGATCCACAGGTGGAAGGAGAGAACCAAATCCTCTAGGTTGTCCTAACCTGACCTTCCCGTTCACACTGTGGAAGTCACGAACACCAAACAAACACAAACAAACGCACACTAAATAAATACTGGAGAGATGGCCCGACAGCTAAGAATGCATACTGATCTTGTAAAGGAGCTTGGTTTGTTCCCAGCGCCCACACCAGGTGGCTCACAACTGCCAGTAACTCCAGCTCCAGGAGCTCATCCGATGTGCTTCTGAATGCCCTGAACACAAACACACACGCCTACATACACAATTTAAAAAAAAAAAAAAAAAAAAAGGAAATTAAAAACAAAAAAATTCGGAAAGGCAAGACAAAAAAAAAAAAAAAAAACAAAAACAAAAAAAAAAAAAAACCAGCAAAAAAAAAAAAAAAAAAAAAAAAAAAAAAAAAAAAGAATATGAGGCCGGTTGGTGGTGGCACACACCTTTAATCCCAGTCTTTGAGAGGCAGAGGAAGGCGGATCTGTGAGTTCAAGACCAGCCTGGTCTGTAAAGTGAGTAATCCATCTTTACCTCCAGTCCTCGGCTTGACAAACGTTTCTCCCATTGACCTTTTGGTCATCCTTGGAGAGCGGGAATAAGGGAGCCCATCTAGGAGAAGGGATAAGACAGCGTGATCAACTGAGATACGCATGAGGGACGGTAGAGACAGCTCAGAGAGTAAAGGCTCTTGCTGCCAAGCCTGACGAACTGAGTTTCACTCCTGAGACCCACATGGTCGAAGGAGAAGAGAGCTGACTCTCCCATAAGTTGTCCTCTGACCTCTACACACAGCTGTGGCATATACATGCACACACACAGTAAGTGAAATAGGTAGATAAAGAAAGAAAGAAAGAGAGAAAGAAAGAAAGAAAGAACTGCAGAGGCTCCATGACGTTCAATATTTGTACATGTAACGTGGCTTCAATTTCTTTATTTCCTTGGAAGTACCCAGCTCCAAACGTCAATAAAACCCACGTTGAAAGCCAACTCGGTATCTGTATCCGCTCAGCACTGCCCCCTGCAGGACACAGTGAGAAAGCAGCTCAGGTCATGTCCTGCCCTGAACTCACAGGGCAGCAGTCCCTGACCCCGCTCCTAGCCAGCTTCCGAGACTCTCTCTTGAAAGAGTTGTAGTCCTACTATGTGCCCGATTGTTTAGGGCTTTGGAAATGAGCATGTGCTGCTGTGTTTGTGGAAACCAAAGGTCAACATCAGGCTTTTTTTTCCTCCATTGTTCTCTGCCTTAGTTTTTAGAGACAAGATCTGAGTACTAAGCCTGGATCTCACCAATTTGGCTAGACTGGCTGGCCAGCCGAGGGGGTCTCTGAGGTGTCAGGCGGAGAAGAGAACTGTGAAGAGACGAGAATGAGAACTTGGTTCATATTGGCTTCATCAACCTGGAGCAAACCTTGTAAAGACTCTGGTAGCTGGTAGTTTTATTCTCAGGGTATTTAAACCCAGTATTGTTGGGTGGGCTCGGGAGGGTGGGGTATTTCCTGGTACAATTCCTAGTGCACAAGGAAGCGTAATCACATGGAAATCCCACTCAGGGTCCATGTCACTTTTCCAAGAAGATGGCTTCTGGAGTTAGGCTAAGGACCTGGGAAAGGCTCTGGCCTGGTCTTGGTCACACAGATAGCAGAGTGGTCATTCGGTCTCTTAGCCAATTCTGCTCCTGGTTGTGGGAGCTTGGGGGTCCCCGGCTGTAAGGGTCGTTTAGATCACTAGCCACGTCCAGTCTTAGTTGTAGGAGCTTGTTCAGGCCTGACTCAACAGATAAATACCATGATCACCAGGGTATCAATCATCCCAATCCCCAGCCTTCTGTATGGAAGGACAGGGATTTCTTTCCCATCGAGTGATTAACGTTTCTGGTCTCTTTGGACAGCTACGGGCACAGAGACCTTCATGCTCTGCTCCCAAAAGCCAGCAAACTCAGGACTGAGATTACAGACTCATACGGCCTTACCAACTTTTCGATGTAGGTTCTGAACTTGGGTCTTCATGCTTGCACAGCAAACACTTCCCAGGCCTAGCCTAGTTCATTTATCATCATCATCATCACCATCATCATCATCACCACCACCACCACCATCACCACCATCATCATTATCATCATTATTATTACTACATATTTATTCACTGTGTGTGTGAGTTTTGTGTGTGTGTGGCACAGATATGTAGATCAGAGGACAACCTATGGGAGTCAGCTCTCTCCTTCCATTTTATAGGTCCTGGAGATGGAACTCAGTGGCCAGGCTAGGCAGCAAGTGCCTTTACCCATTGAGCCTTCTACTGCATCCATTTTCCCTTGGGGTGGGGGGCAGTGTTAAGACAGGGTATCATGTAACCTAGACTGGCTTAGAGATCACTAGGTAGTTGTGGGTGACAGGCTCCGGGTGCTCTTGCCTCTATATCCCAAGTAGGAGAGCACAGGTTTGCACCACCACACCCAACAGATAAAGGCTATAATTTTACCTGTGGAGACACTAAAAACTCGTCAGAATTACATTGTTTGCCTCATTTTCTTCTACCTGAGAAGTGACAGAGTGAGGGGTGGAGCCCACATCCACCAGTTTCCGAAGTCAATGGTGAAATGGCGAGTAGGTGGAGGAGGATGCTGAAGGGAGAGGGACAATGACTCACCTATGGCCTTCCACAGGTCTAGGATCTCAAGAGCTGAGTCGGTCTTCCTGCCCTGGTTGGCCTTTGAGGAAAGGTGGAGGACTAGGAAAGGGATGGGGGACAGCAGGAGAGCTGTTAAACAGGATGAAATCACAGAGGATCCGGCAGGCCCTTGCAGCATTTAGTAGAACACCTCCACCCAAAGCTGCAGCAAGGATGCACGCTGACCAGCCATACCTGACTTATGTGGGGGCTATGACGGGGCTGAGACTAGGGTTGCAACACACCTATGTCTGCGTCCAAAATCTCACATTTTCAATTCTGTCGTGTTGTCATGGCAATGTGAGCTTTTCTTTTGTTTTTTTACATTTATTTATTTGTTAGTTGTGTGTGTGTGTGTGTGTGTGAGTGTGTGTGTGTGTGTGTGTGTGTGTGAGAGAGAGAGAGAGAGAGAGAGAGAGAGGCCTAGAATCCTCCACCAGGCGAGAATAAAACCATAACCACACTTTCGAGCCACAGGTAAAGCAAGCTCTAATTAAGTATTGGCTAGGATGGTGGACAGCCAGGTCCTTTCCTGGGTTCTCAGAAAATGGCCACAAGTCGCATTTTGCAGAGGTTTTAAAAGGCAACCCCATAAGATCACTGTATTTCCCATCAGGTCCAATCAGGGGCAAGCATATATCCTAATGTATTTCCTACCTATGTACATCCCACCTATATGTGATCAGGTACCTCCCATGCAACTGGGTCAAACAAATTTGTTTAGGGAGTGAAAACATGTGGCTTGTTATCCCCCATAAACAACAGCCTCTAGCATTGCGGAGGAAGTATCTGCCCTTGAGCAAGGGACTTACAAGTGAGAGGCATTGTTTCGTGGATCTCTTAGGCACAGTGATTACAACTTAAAAGGTACCTTTGGCTCTCAGAAGATACAGAGACAGACAGAGGGAGAGGTGGGGGCAGCCCACATGCCATGGCACATGTATGAAAGCCAGAGGACAACTTGTCGGTTTGCTCCTTCTGAGGATTGAACTTGGGTCCTTAGGCTTGCCAGCAAGTCCCCTTACCCAATTAGCCATCTTGTTGGCCTCCAACCTGAGGATGCACAGATCCCTGAGAGAAGCCTGTGAGAAACATGGATTCTTATTTCATAATAAGAGCACGGAGACTGGGATAGGAAGAGTGAAGCACTTAGGTTAATGATTTTGCAAAGCCAGGCATCGGCCACGAATGTCAGGAGTGCTGACTAAGTGCAGAGAATAGTTTATAAACCCGAACACATGGCGTCTTCTCACCTCCTTTAAATCTGGGACAGATTCTTGCTGTGTAGCCCTGGCTGTCCTGGAGCTCTCGCTATGTAGACCAGGCTGGCCTTGAACTCACGGATCTGCCTACCTCTGTCTCCTGAGTGCTAGGATTAAAGGAACCCCACCACACCTGACTCAGTTTTATTTCTAACAAATGGAGCCTAGCCTCACGCATGGTTGGGAGGAAGGTGTGTGGTGGATTTGGTAGGAACTGAGCGGCATGTAGCTCAGTACATGTGTTCCTAAGAAAAATCACTTGGAGAAGTGGAGAGAAGCAGGGATGGAAGCAAATCCAAAAGAAAGAATGGCGTCTAAATCAGTGTGACCACCGAGAGGAGAGAGTGCTGTACCGCTGTGTGCCAGGGCTGCTTATTCATCTGTTAAAACTCATGCTGTTGGGGCATTTATTTATTATGTGTTTATATGTATAGGTGCACCCATGCCAAGTCACCCCTGTGGAAGACAGAAGACCTCCTCCTTCCACCATGTGGATACTGGGGGCTGGAACCCAGGTCATCAGGCTTGGAGGCAAATACCTTTACCCACTGAGTCCTCTTGTCAACCCCTCCCTGCTGGGGACAGCATACAATGACAGGGACTGCCAGCAGCAGGCCGGGATGGAGACATCTCAGAAGCCTGAGGCAGCTCCTTGTAAAGTAGGGTGGCGTCTGGGACCCTGAGAAGCAGGAGACACATCCTTCCAGGGGACCCAACATCTGAAATAAGAAGCAGTAGGCCAGGATGGAGACATCTCAGTAGCCCACAGCAGCTCTTTGTAAAAACTGGTTGTTCCGGGGCTGGAGAGATGGCTCAGCGGTTAAGAGCACCCGACTGCTCTTCCAGAGGTCATGAGTTCAATTCCCAGCAACCACATGGTGGCTCACAACCATCTGTAAAGAGATCCGATGCCCTCTTCTGGTGTGTCTGAAGACTGCTACAGTGTACTTATATATAAAACAAAACAAAACAAAACTTGCTGAGTAGATGAACACGTTATGCTGAGTCTTGCTCCGTGGCTCACATTTGTAAAAAATAAAATAAAAAAAAAAAAAAAAAAAAAAAAAAAAAAAAAAAAAAAAAAAAGGGGTTGGGGATTTAGCTCAGTGGTAGAGCCCTTGCCTAGGAAGCGCAAGGCCCTGGGTTCGGTCCCCAGCTCCAAAAAAAGAAAAAAAAAATTGGTTGTTCCCATGTTCCCATTTCTCCTAACCTTAGCCCTGGACAATGGCTGCATAGATTTCATTTGTGCGTGACTGCCTTTCATTTGGCCTTGGTGTGCATAATTATTCTATTATATCTGACTTTCCTACTTCTCTCTCCTTCTGCTCTGGTGATTCTGTTAAACTAGATGTTCCTTGATGTTATGATTCTTAAACAATTGGAAATTGAGGCATAGGGGCACAGCACAGCACAACCCTAATGGCCCCAGGTGCATGCTGTGTATTCTCATCTTGGAAACAATGTAATAACTACACAATAGTAGTTCCAGATTGATGCTTGACTTGCAAAGAAGCTTTAAAGAAATTATTAGAAAATGAATTAGAGCCAACATTGGGACCCTAAGAAAGGAAAAAGTTATTGAAGTTAGGAATTAAGTTTCATGTAACATTTGGTTCCTGGATAAGGAAGTAGAATATATAAAATTATATACTAGTAAACTAAGTCAAAATAGTGGGACTCTTATGACAGTCATTGTGTGCAAGGCACAGAAAGCTAGCAGAACCACTGAGTTAAGGGTTAACTTGATTCTTTCTGGCCACTGCCTGGCAGCTTTGCCTATGTCATTTATCATTAGAGCTTCCCAGGAAAATGCAAGTAGCTGACCTCGGAGCTCTGAGCTCTGAAGTATAATAAGTTAAAAGTTAAAGTTTAAATAATGATAAGTTTACAATTATTATTATTTTGGCCACGGGCCTGGGAATAGGGGAAGCTTGAAACTTTGGGGAACAATTGGAATTCTTAGTTCTTTGTGGGATGTGGTTATTCTTTTCAATCTGATTTAGCAATGATTATACAATGTCTTTTTTCTACCTGCTTTTGGATTATCCATAAAAGACTGGGGCAAGAGAAAGGCTGGAGAGCACGAGAGAATGAGAGAGAGCATGTGAAGAGAGCATGAGAGAGAGAATGTGAAGAGTGAATGAGAGAGGGCATGAGGGAGCGAATGAGAGAGCGAATGTGAGAACAAATGTGAGAGTGAGTGACAGAGCATGAGAAGGACATGTGAAGAGTAAGTAAAGAGAGAATATGAGGTGTGTATAAAGATTGTGTGCGAGTGAAAGGAGAGTACATGTGGTGTGTGTGAGATATGTGTGAGGTGTGTATGAAGAGTGTGTGTGAGAATGAAAGGGTAAGAAAACAAAGGTGTGCATGAGTGTGGGACTTCGAGAAAAGAAAACCACAATAGAAAAAGCAGAGTGCACAAGAGAATGCACAGTCTTTGCAGCCTCAAGCTGAGAGAGAGAGAGAGAGAGAGAGAGAGAGAGAGAGAGAGAGAGAGAGAGACTGACTATAGGCCTTAAAATTGCCTGTCAGTTTGTACCCAAAGAGTAGTCTGTGTATATTTATTATGCGCCTTCCAGATATCCCTGCTTCCAGCTGAGAACTCTAATCCTTTGTCGAGGCTGGAGCCCGACACCTCCCCGTCTCCCTTTCTGTAGGTTTAGGATCAAACTCAGGTCATGAGATTCGCACCATAAGGCTGCAAGTGTCTTTACCCACTGCTTACTTAAGCCTCATAAACTCTCTCATGAATGTGGGAACCACTAGTGTCCTCCCCATCTCAGAGCCAGAAATGGAGGCACCGTGAGATTAATCCTGCCCATCAAGCAAGTGGCAGAGCTGAGATTTGAACCTTCAACAGGCTCTGTACCAAGCCGTCCACCTGGACTAATGCTTCAGACCCATCTAGATATGAATGCTATGGTTTGAACCTGAGTCCTCTCCCATGGCCTCATGCTTTGAACACTTGCTCATTCCCCTGGGATCTCTAGAAGGTTGTGGAACCTTTAGGAGGTGGAGCCTAACTGAAGAAAAATAAGTCTCTAGGGGTGAGCCTTTGAAGGTTGTAGTCTGACCCATGGTTCTGGCTACACAATGATCCCTGGCTTCTTTCATAGTCTTCCATGTGCATGATGCATGAATCCTCTGAAATCATGAACCAAATAAATCTTTCCATCATTATCAAGTATTTCAGTCACAGTGATGTCAAAACAATCTAGTATCTTTGCAGAGACACAAAGCCACTAGCATCAGGTAGGGACGAGTTGGGGTGGAGCACGGAGAAGAAGCACTTACCAGGACCCAGGAGGTAGCCAGCACTATTGAGGGTCCAGCCTCCTCGTCCCTGGAAGAGATAGAGAAGTGAGGACTCAGACAGGAAACTGCCAAGATCCCCCAAGTCTAGGGTGATGCAGGTCACCATGCCACCTCAATACTACCAGCCAGTGACACACAGAACTTTGCTTAGTCCCCACTTCAGTCCTGTGCAAGTAGGACTTCCTATAATCCAGCAAGTGGAGGACCCAGGCAGGATGACTTAATGGTTACGGTGCTTTGGTACCAAGAATGACCTCGGTCTCCAGAACCCACCTGGACCTGGACCTCCAAACTCTCACTGTATCACACACACACACACACACACACACACACACACACACACACACACACACACACACGAGTGTAAGAAACACGATGTGTAAAATATAAAATATTTGGAGTAGAAAGGAAGATTTGAAAGGCCTTGCTTGATGCTGAGGGAGGATATGGGGAGTTGACTGTAAGAAGACCTTAGTAACTCCCACACACACACTTTAGCACAATGTATTCTGTTATGAAATTACTGTTCTAGTCATAAACCCAGCATGTACACAATATCACCTGCTAAAACCAAGATAAAGACTTGATCCATCAAAGTTCTAGGAAAGTCTAAAAATATACTAACTTTTTAAGAGTTTCGAAGCTAAGCCTGAGAAAGGCCCAGGGCTACATTGGGACCCCAGGCATTCAGTGTGGTCACTGGCCAGCTAATACAGAGCTTCTGGTGAGCACACCATAACGTTGGCTCTACTATGAGGGGATTCGAGCCAGCCCAGCCTGAGTGCAGTGAGCATGGCTCTGGCAGTCCTTGCCTTTCTCCCCAACTCCCTCTGCCTTGCTAAAAACCCCTAGACTGCACTCCTAAAGCTAGCCCCCAAGGTCTATTCCCTTATGTGACCAATTCCTCTTCCTATGGCTGACTACTGAGGTCCAGGTATCAAAGTATTGAAGTCCAGCAATCACAAGCCCCCTCCCACCCCAACTCACCTAATTAACATGCGCAGTCAAAATTAAACACCTCTCTCTAAATATAGGGTTTTCTGTTTTCCCTTCATAAACTGCCATTTACCTACAGGCCACATCTGTCTCTTCTCTATCCAGAGGTAGTCCTTTGTCCCTTAAAAGAAATGCCCCTTTCCAATCTCCCTTTCCCTCCCCCCCCCTTCCTTGTTCCTTTTCCCTTCTCCTTTGCCCTCTATCTCTTGTCTTTGTCCTTTATTTTTGCCCCCTGTCCCTCTGGGGCAAATAAATCTCCTTCGTGCCAAGAACTTCGTCTTGAGGTATCTTGAACTGACTCCGAGGCTCCCTACACACTTCATATAAAGTTTCTATGAAGCTAGATAGTGTTAGCATGTACATATAATCCCAGCACTTGGACCCAGAGGCAGGCAGCTGTCTCTGAGTTCGAGGCCAGCCTGATCTACAGAGTCAATCCTGGAAAGTCAGGACTGCACAGAGAAACCTTGTCTCAAAACAAAACAAAAGCAAAACAAAAGTTTCTGTGAAGAGAGATGGATGAGTTCTGAGAACTACAGTACATCTTGGTGCCTGAGTTAACAGTGTGCTATTATAATCTGTAAAGTATGCAGAGAGTTAGACCTGATGCTGCAGGCCTATGATCTCAGCTCCCCCGGAGGTTTGAGAAGGGAGAATTCTAAGTTCCAGGTCTTCCTTCCTTGGCTACTAAGTCCAAAGCCAGCCTGTACAACTCAGTGAAATGCTACCTCAGAATAAAAACTAAATAACTAAATAAACAACAACCGAGCCTGCCTAGCAAACATGAATCCCTGGGTTCCGTCCCCAGCACTGAATAAAAACATCGGTAATCCTGTAATAAAGCACTGAGGAGGTGAGGGAATGAAGATCAGGAGCTCAAGGATATCCTTAGAAGCAGATTAACTCAGGAGGCAGATGCAGGTGGGTCTCTCTGAATTCAAGGCCAGCCTGATCTACATACTGAGTTCCAGGACAGCCAGAGCTATGAAAGAGACCCTATTTCAACAAGCAAGCAAGCAAACAAACAAACAAAAACAAAAAGAGGTTATCCTCAGGTATTTAATTTGAGGCCTGCCTGCCTACATGAGACCCTATGGTCCAATGGTTCTCAACCTTCATAACATTGCCACTTTAATACAGCTCTTCCTGTTGTAGTGACCCACAATAAAATTACTCTTGCTGCTACTCCATAATTCTAATTTTGCTACTGTTATAAATCGTAGTGTAAATATCTGCTATGCAGGATATCTGATATGTGGGAGTTGTGACTCACATCTGCGCTATGTGGAAAAATGGAAGGGAGAGAGGGGTAAAGGGGAGGGAGAGAGATGTGTTGCCAAGGATCCAGCTGCATGAAGGTCAGTCAGGCTTCAAAGCCCATGAAGCCAAATCCTAATGTCTTATCTTTTTTGTCCTGCTTAGCATTTTAAAGAAGATGTATTTTCTTACTTGTAAACCACCTGACATCAGTGTCTGGAAGCTGAACTCTGGTCCTTTGGAAAAGAGATTATCATTCTTAACCAGTGAAAAATCTCTCCGGTTCCCCTCTTAGCATCATTTTAACCAACAGATAAACCTTGAAATATTTATGGTGGACAGTCCAATACATTGTAATGTGCAATTTGTGGGACTGTTTTATGGATAGACAAATCCATTACCTCCTATCACTTGTGTGACTGTGTATAGTGAGGATTTTTTTTGTTATTACTATTCTTTTGTCTTCAATTATTTGAGACAGGGTGTTGGGAACAGGTAAAGAAACTTGTCTGAAGTACTTTCATTTTGACTTCAGACTCCATTTTGCCTAAGCTAACCAACTCCCTCTCTAGGCAACAGTAGTTCCAAAAATCACAATGCCTGTCCCCAACAACAGAAGGAACAAATTACATTTGATCAGTTGGGCAAAAACACATTCAATGTCTGTTGACAATGATGGAACGTTGGGGAAAGTCCCTAGTCCCCAAGTTCTGATCGGTGAGAATTATAACTGTAACTTGGCCCAGATGTCCATAAACCCTGCTTCGGCCCCTACTCAGGCTGTCAGAAAGAAGCCTCCTGAGCCCTTGCTTACAGCTCTCCCAGATCAGCGACTCTGCACGTGGTGTGAATGATAAAATCTCAATCACGTGGTGCGAATGATAAAAGATTGTGCTGTTTGACAAGCTCATTCCTTCATAGTAGCCCACAACAGACACAGTGCAACAGGGGTCTCATGTAGCTCAGGCTGGCCTTGGATTTGCTACACTTGATCTTAGCCAAAGGCCAAGAAGGGATTTGAACTTGCTATGTAGTCCAGAATGACCTTGAACTTCTCATCTCTCCTGCGTCTGCTTCCCAAGTGCTGAGATCACCACGCCTGGCCCTGTAAAAACGTTGAGTTTGCTCTCCAAGTGACTCGCAAGCTTCAAAGGCCTGACCTGTCTTTAGCTGCAGTAACTGCGTATTCAGATACTGTCCTTTAGGTCACGTGATATGGTTCTAGTTAATCCAACTAACCGAGAGCTGTTCAGCCTGGTAAGAGTAGCCCAACCCATTAACCTCACCCTGAGTTATAACTTGACAAAGACTTTGGAGGTTATGGCCTAGGGATTTCTGTAGACTGCTTTTCTAACACTCGTGAAACCCTGTGTTTGAGTCCCGGCACACCCCTGTAATCCCAGCACTCCTGAGGTAAAACCAGGAGGTTCAGGACTTGGTCATTTTGGGGCACATGGGGTAGTAGTGGGCAGCCTGGGAGAAAGCTCTTTAAGTTTGTTTTGAGACAGGGTCTTTCTTTGTAGCACTGGCTGTCCTGGAACTTTCTATGTAGACCAGACTGGCCTGGGATTCAATAGAAATCCTCTTGCCTCTGCCTCCAGAGTGCTGGGATTAAAGGTGTGTGAGCTGCTGCCCAGCTCTGCAGTATCAATCTTGTCTCAAAAAACAAAGCAAAGCAAAAAAGGAAAAAAAAAATGCAAGCATGGTGGGCCTGTGGGCCTGACTCGACAGTTTATATCAAATTCTCAGGGCTCAGCCTACCCTTGCCTCCTCGGTACTGGGGTTGAAGGCAAGGGCCACCATGTCTGGTCTGTTTTTGTTGTTTTCGAGACTGGATACAGAGGGCTGGCTGCCCTCAGTCTAGTAGGGATCTTGTCCCAGCCTCCTGGGATCTGGGATTTCAGGCATCCATCACCCACCATGTTGGCTCTTTTTTTTTCATTTCTTCTTTGTGTATGTGTGTGAGAGCCCACGTGCACGCACACATACACACCACAGCAGGCTTCTGGAGTCAGAGCACCATTCTCAGAGGTCAGTTCTGGTCAAACTCAAGTCGTCGGGCAAATGCCGCAAGCGCTTTACCCACTGAGCCGTCTCGTCAGCCCTCTTCTTTATTGTATTTTTCCTTCAGACTGGGTCTCATGTTGCCCAGGCTAGCCCCAATACTACTAGTTCATGGATGGTACTGCTACTAATGGAAATTGATCTTCCATTCCTGACCCCCACCCTCTGATTTCAGAATGCTGGAATTGGAGGCCTACACCGCCATATCCTGTGGTATGGAACCCAGAGCCTCTTTGCACGCCGCCAGGTGCTCCATCAGCTGAGCCACTGAGAGTCCATCACTCTCTTTCTCTTTTCATTTTCTTAGTAAGCAGCATCTCACTGCACTGCCCCTGCCCGTGAACACGGAGTCTTTCTGCCTCTGCTTCCTGAGTGCTGGGGCAATTGGTAGGCGCCATCACACGGGGCTGAATAAATTAAATTCCAATCCTATATTTTTCTCTTGTGTTCTTCTCTCTAAGGGTCATGTTGATGAGATCCACAGAGCCACTCACTTGGGAGTAAAATGAATGACAGACACAGTGAAACAATCTAAGATGCCTTCTTCTGCCTACCCTTGACTCCCCAGGGCCAGGAGTACTTTGCTTTTGAATGGAAAGATCCTGAGAAGGGGGGTCCAGGACAGCTCACCTAGACCAGGCTGCCCCAGGGTTTCTAAAATTCTCCAACCCTCTTCAATGAGGCCCTACATCGTGACCTCGCCATCTGTCATGAGTCTGACCCACAGGTGACCCTCCTGCAATATGTAGAACTGCAGCAGAGACTGAGGAAGGCTGTCCCAGGGACACTAAGCAGCTGCTGACAGAACTGAGTGAGGGGCTGGAGAGATGGCTCAGTGGTTAAGAGCACTCTGGGTCCTGAGTTCAATTCCCACCAACCACATGGTGGCTCACAACCATCTGTAATGGCATCCGATGTCCTCTTCTGGGGTGTGTGTGTGTGTGTGTGTGTGTGTGTGTGTGTGTGTGTGTGTGTAGACAGCTACAGTGTACTCATATACATAAAATAAATAAATCTTTAAAAAAATGAGTGAAATGGGTTATAGAGCTTCAGTCAAGGAAGATCAAATCTGTCGATGTAAGGTGAGCTACCTGGGGTACCTGTTAGAGGATGGGAGGTGCAGGTTATCAGAGGCCAGGAAAGAAACCATCCTTCATATCCCTGCCCTGAAGACCCCCCAAACAAATGTGAGGATTTTTGGGGATGGCTGGCTACTGCATGCTTTGGATTCCTGGGTTTGCTGAGTTAGCAGCCCCTCTCTACCTTTCGACTAAGGCTGGACAGCCCTTTTTCTGGGGTAAGGGAGGGCAAGGGGCATTCGATGCCATTAAGAGGGCCCTTTTGAAAGCACCTGAAATCAGCAAGCCCTTTCACCTGATTGTAGCTGAGAACCGAGGGATGGCTTAGAGGATGCTGACCCAATCATTGAGCCTTTACCTGTCAAAGAACTGGACCCGGTAGCAGCTGGATGACCTGCCTGTCTGAGGATAACAGTGGCAGTGGCAATCCTGGTCAAGGATGCAGATAAGCTGACTTTGGGACAGGATTCGACTGTGACAGTCCCCCATGCCCATGCGAGTGTGGTGTGTCAGCCCTCTGACCGGTGGCTCACTAACGCCCATGTGACTCACTAGCAGACTTTGTTGCTGAACTCGACTGAGTCACATTCACACCTCTGGTGACCCTCAACCTGGCTACTCTGTTACCTGATCCTGATCCCCAGATTCCTGCCCAGATTCCTGTTTTGCAGGTCCTGGCAGAGAAACAAGGATGGTGGAAAGATCTCTCTGACCAACCACTGCCTGACACTGAGGTTACCTGGTTCACTGACGGCAGCAGTTATCTCCTAGATGGGCAGTGCAAGGCCGGAGTGGCTGTGGTACACCAGTGACGGCTGACAAGTGCTCTGGATAGAACCATTGCCCTCTGGAACTTCAGCCCAGAAAGCAGAACTAATTGCACTCACCAAGGCCTTAGATCTGGGAGCTGGAAAGAGAATCAACATCTACAGTAGCAGGTATGCTTTTGCCACTGCTCATGTGCATGGGGCAATATGCCAACAGAGGGGGCTCTTGACATCCAACGGCAAACAATTAAGAACAAAGCCGAGGGTTGGGGATTTAGCTCAGTGGTAGAGCGCTTGCCTAGGAAGCGCAAGGCCCTGGGTTCGGTCCCCAGCTCTGAAAAAAAAGAACCAAAAAAAAAAAAAAAAAAAGAACAAAGCCGAGATCAAGACACTCTTAGAGGGGCTGGGGATTTAGCTCAGTGGTAGAGCGCTTACCTAGGAAGCGCAAGGCCCTGGGTTCGGTCCCCAGCTCCAAAAAAAAGAACACCAAAAAAAAAAAAAAAAGACACTCTTAGAGACTATCCCTAAACCACTAAAGGTGAGCGTCATCCATTGCCCAGGTCACCAAAAAGGAGAGACTTTCATAGCTGGGGAAACAACTTTGCAGATAAAATGACAAAAGAGGCTGCTACCAAAGACCCAGCCACAGTTACAGACAAAGAAAAGGGAGGCAAATGACTGGACTAAGGGTGGCCCCTTCTACAGTATTCCCCAGAGGAAGCAGTTTAGATCTCTGGTTACCCCACTAACTACTATCTTAAAGAAGATGGACAATGGAAGACACAAGAAGGGAAAGTTATTTTGCCTCAGGTCCAAGCAAGAGACCTGCTTGCCCAGATGCACCAATGGACTCATCTGGGCACCAAGAAACTAGAGCAAGCAGTCAAAGGTTCTCGAGGGTTTATCAGAAACCTGAGAAACCTGACAGAAGAAAGAGTAAAAAGATGCCAGGTTTGTCAATGAGTGAATGCCTGCCAAACCAAGGTAGGGGGAGGGAAAAGGCCTAGGGGAAGCAGGCCAGGAGTCTTTTGGGAAATAGATTTTACTGCGGTCAAGTCTGGGAGATATGGTTACAAATATTTACTAGCTTTTGTAGATACCTCTTCAGGATGGGTAGAGGCCTTTCCCACTGAACAGGAGACCACCACGGTGGTGGCAAAGAAGTTACTAGAAGAGATTTTTCCCAGGTTTGCAGTGTCTAAGGTAATAGGATCAGAAGAATGGGCCTGCCTTCCTATTTCAGTTAAGTCAGGGACTTGCTAAGATCTTAGGGACTAATTGGAAACTCCATTGTGCATACTGTCCCCAGAGTTCAGGACAGGTAGAAAAGATGAATAGAACTCTAAAAGAGACCTTAACTAAATCAGCCTTGGAGACTGGTGGGGACTGGATGATGCTTCTTCCCTTTGCCCTATATTAGATATATATGGCATTCTAGTCCCCACTGCATCCAGCCTACAGTTGACAGCTATTATGGAACTGAAAAATGATAATTTAATATTTAAGGCCAATATGCTCATGTATATGTTTGGCCTAAATTATGTGCCCTCCATGAAGCAGGCCCAGTTCCAGAACCACACAGGTCAAAAGACACTGGGTCTATATGAAGAAATTTCACCAAGGTGAGACTAAACCCATGTGAAAAGGACATTTCATTATCCTGTTGACTACAGTCACCACCTGAGTGCACTACAACCACGCCAGACCAGCTCCTCCACTGAAGAAGACTGCCTGGCTCCAGCTGTACCAAAATAGAGGGTTCAAAAGGACCCCAACCCCCTTATGTTAAAGATGACTCAGTCCCAGTCCTGAGTGTATTGTCCCTGCTAACTGTATGTCTATATGTACGGTGTGTCCTATATCCCCCTGTTAGGAAGGTATCCTAGCTGAACCCTTGCTAAGAGAATACAGTCCAGTTAATGATCTTAGGGCAACACCATACACAGCTGGGAGCAGGGAAGCAAGAGTATGAGCTAGAGGACTATAAGCTTCAGGAATGAAGCTATGCTAAAAGGAAAGGGGGCAATGAAAAAGCCAGAGTTGGGGTCAATCTGAGGCCAGTGGGAAAATTCCACCACAAACCTCTGAGCACACAGAAAGACGCCTCCCTTCCAGGAGGAGTAGAGCTAGTTTTAGTTCTTGGAACAGCTGCAAGCCAAACTGAAGAACAGAGCTACCTGTGGCTTCCAACCGACCACCACCCCACCCCCAGCGCCCTTGGGAAAGTCTTGAATGGGTACGTTGAGTCTGATCTGAAAGTTGATTCATGCCATCAAATGCACATAGTATCCTGCCTAGTTACCATTATTTGAATTCTGCCCCAATTGTTGGAATCCTGCCCCAGTTGTTTGCAAGGTATATAGCTCCCTGTTAGAGTCTGCTCAGGGTCGTCTCCCCTGGAAATGGGACGACCCTGACATGTCGGAATGATTAAACTCCCTTTGCTTTTGCATCGATCACTGCCTGATCAGGAGTCTCATTCAAGAGATCCTGGAAGAGGTTCGGATCAGACCTCACACCCCCTGGATCAGAGCAGAAAAGATCTGAAACCTCTCCCCAGAAGGAAACATTGGAGAAAGTTGTTACCCTGTGAGCAGGTGCAGAGTCTGGTGTTTCTGCGAGGCTTAGCAAGATGGTGAGGAAGAGGACCAGATGCGTGGAGCAGGCCATCCTGGAACTGGAAAAGCACGGCATACAGCTAAGGAATGCTACAAACACAGATGGAGAGTTAGTCTCCAAAGCAAGGATGTGTTCCCCTCTGATGTTTAAAGAACTTCACTGAGTGGAATTCATCTACACACGCACACGCACATGCACATTCACACGCTGCCTACAGCTAGATGAGTTGGGCCATATGGTGCATAATGACATCATCACTATGAACCAACGGTAAAGTCTTTTTATTTTAAATATGTCACAGAGAGCTAGAGAGATGGTCCAGTGGTTAAGAGCACTAACTGCTCAAATTCCAACACCGAGTTCAAATCCCAGCAACCACACGGTGCCTCACAACCATCTAATGAGATCTGACGCCCTCTTCTGGTGGGTCTGAAGACAGCGACAGTGTACTTATATATAATAAATACATCTTTTTAAAAATAAGAATACTTGCCACTGCTAGGCGGTGATGGCACACACCTTTAATTCCAGCACTCAGGAGGAAAAGTAGACAGATCTCTTGAGTTTGAGGCCAGCCTGGTCTATGGAGTGGATTCCAAGACAGGGCTACCTAGAGAAATCTAGAAACAACAAAAACACTTGCTACTATTGTGGGAGACCTGGTACCTACGTCAGGTAGCTCACAACATCTTCTGACTCCAGTTCTAGAGAATTCTGTATCTTCTGGCCTTGGCACCCAGACACGCATGGCACACATGCACATAAGATCGAGGCGAAGGGTGAGTATCAGCACCTCAGCTTGTCCTCCGATCTCTACACGGGCAGTGTTCAAAAATAAGTAGGGAAGCAGTAGGGGAGGAGAAGGAAACTCGAGAGTTGGTTGAGAGGAAATGTACCACTAAGTATTTACAACTGTCTTCAGTGCCCTTCCCCACAGACCCCCACATCTGCTGTCCCTTATGTGAAATACACAATCCGTGCACAGAACCTCCACACCTCTGTCCTGGGCATGGGGCCCAGAGCCCCTAGAACTGAAACTACGATTGATTGTGAGCTGCTTGGTGTTGGTGTTGGAAGCTGAGCCCAGGTCTTCTGCAAGAACGGCCATTGTGCTTAACGACCAAGCCACCTCTCCAGCCCCCTCCTGTAGGCTTGATTGCCTCCAGTCAGTGTTGCCCAGCACAGTGAAAATAAAACCTCGCTGTAAATAATGCAGCGCTGCGACCTCAAGGAAACATAAGAAAAATGTCAGTATGTGTTTGGAGGTCAGAGGACAACTTTCCAGAGTCTGTTCTCCCCGCCACCTCCTAAGCGTCAAATCCAGCTCATCGGGGTTACCTCCAACCGCCTTCACAGCTCAGCCATCCAGCTGGCCTTCCCTGCTTACTTTTAACTTTTGATGATTTGAACCTATGGCTTTGCAACCTGGGGTGTAGACAGCTGACTGGTAAAATATGGAGACCAGAGAAGAGGAGAATAACAGTCTGCAGAGTCAAGTGTGGTAGTGTACACCTGTAATCCCAACATCCCAGAAGTAGAGGCAGGAGGATTAGAAATTCAAGGTCGTTTTCTTCTATGCAGCTAGTTTGAGACCATCCTGGACGCCATAGGATTCTGCCTTAAAAGCAGAGGTCCGCTGAGCAGGTAAAGGGGCCTGCCGCCAAGCCTAAGGGACCTGAGTTTGATTCCCAGGAGCTACGGAGGTATAGGGAAGGAGCTGACTCCTAGAAGTTGTCCTCTGAACACCACAGTAGTGCTGTGGGACATATGCTAACACACACACCCCAGATAAGTAAATAATGTAATAAAAGGGGGAAAAATCAAGAAAACAAGCAAAAGATTCCTCTATCCACCTTTTACCCATGTTTCTCAGATCCACTGTCACGCGCCTGGAATTCGACCACACCCGGCTCTCCCTTCTTTCCTTCTCTGTGCATACCTCCCTACTGACCCATCCCCAATGCGATGCCCCCTCTCTCCTACTGTCCATGACGCGTTTACCCTTACAGCCCTCCTCTCCCCCAGCCTCCCCTCCTTCCAGCCCAGGTTCTAACCTGTGTGGAGCAGGCAGGAGCAGCTCTGGCTTGGCAGCTCTCAGCAGCGGGGGTCCTGGCTTTTATGCTTCTGAGGAGAATGAAGAGGTTAGGGAGGGAGGCAAGGGTGGGTGGGCGGGTTAGTGCGGATGGAGGCAGAGAGGGCGACTCATCCACTTCAGAGTTCTTTAATTGGTCTGTGAGGTCAGACAAAGGTGCCTTGTGGCAAACAAATCAAAACAAAACAGAACATTTCTCTGCCACGGGCATCCCAGCTCTCTTTCTTCCCTCCACTGCTTCTTTATGCTCTCTCTGACTTGTGCTGCTGTTGTTGTTGTTGTTGTTGTTTTGTTGTTTTGTTTTGTTTTGTTTTCATCGTGTATGTGTGAGTGTGTGTGTGAATGTGTGTGTGTGTGTGTGTGTGTGTGTGTGGGTGTGTGTGTATGTGTGTGTGTGTGTGTGTGTGTGTGTGTGTGTGTGTGGTGTGTATGTGTGGTGTGGTGTGTGTGTGTGCTGAATGTGTGTTTTGTGTGTGTGTGTGCGTGTGGTGTGTGTGTACGTGTGTGTACCTGTGTGTGTGAGTGTGTGTGGTGGTGTGTGGAGGGTATGTGGTGTGTGTGTGTGTGTGTGTGTGGATGTGTGTGTGGTGAGTGTGTGGTGTGTGTGTGTGTGTGAGCGTGTGTATGAGTGTGCGAGACAGTGTGAGAGAGAGAGTGTGTGTGTGTGTGAGAGTGTGCATGTGTGTGTGTGTGTGTGTGTGTGTGTGTGGGTTTGTGTGTGTGTGTGTGTTTGTGTGTGTGTGTTTGTGTGTGTGTGTGTGTGTGTGTGTGTGTGTGTGTGTGTGTGTGTGTGTGTGTGTGTGTGTGTGTGTGTGTGTGTGTGTGTGTGTGTGTGTGTGTGTGTGTGTGTGAGTGTGTGTGTAGTGTGTGAGTGTGTGTATGTGTGTGTGTGTGTGTGTGTGTGTGTGTGTGTGTGTGTGTGTGTGTGTGTGAGTGTGTGTGTGAATGTGTGTGTGAGTGTGTGTGTGTGTGTGTGTGTGTGTGTGTGTGTGTCTGTCTGTCTGCCTGCCTGCCTGCCTTTCTTAGTGTTTCCTTTTTCCATGAACCTCATCCTAAAATGGCTCCTGGAGTTTAGCCTGAAAGCTCATAGCTATTTTGTTGTTGTTTGTTCGTTTTCCAAGACAGGGTTTCTCTGTGTAGTGCTACTTGTCCTGAAACCCCTTCTACAGACCAGGCTGGCCTTGAACTCACAGAGATTCACCTGCCTCTGCTTTCTGGGTGCAGGGATTAAAAGCATGCACCACCACCACCTCTCAGCCACCTCTCATCCTGAAAGGCTCACATACACTTATAATCCCAGCACTTTGGGGACCGAGGCTGAAGGATCATGAGTTCCAGGCCAGACTGGACTTTAGTGAGCCCGACTTAACTGACCACAGAACAAAATAAGGGGCTGGAGAGATGGCTCAGATGTTAAATGTGCTTGCTACACAATCACCAGGTTGGAGGAATTTGGATCCTAGCATCCATGTAACAAGCCAGATATCCTATATCCCCCTACATTCCCAGCCTAAATTTGGAACAAGGGGTAGTTAAACAGAAACCAGTAGACCACCAGGACTTGCTGACTTCCAGCCTAGCCAAGAAAAAAATGAATCCTAGTTTCTGGAAGAGACACTCACTGCCTCAAAGGCATTAAGTGGAGAGTGGTGAAAAGGCACACAGCGCCCTCTTGTGGCCTTTGTGTGTACACACAAGTACATTCACCATGCACACACCCAAAACACACACTAAAATTTCATCACTTATTGACTTGTGGTAGCCATTTGCCATAACATGTGTGTGGAGGACAGAGGACAACTTGTAGGAGTTCTGTCCCATCATAGGGAGTCCTGGGTATTGAAGTCAGGTCATCTGCCTTGATGGGCAGCACCCTCCCCCACTGAACTATCTCACAGGTCAATAAATAATTTCTTAGGGGGCTGGAGAGATGGCTTAGTGGTTAAGAGCACTGACTGCTCTTCCACAGGTCCTGAGTTCAAATTCCAGCAACCACATGGTGGCTCACGATCATCCGTAATGAGATCTGATGCCCTCTTCTGGTGTGTCTGAAGACAGCTACCGTGTACTTATATATAATAAATAAATCTTAAAAAAATAATTTCTTAGAACAGATAGCTCTTGGATCTCAATAAACAGCTGAAGGATGAGCAACTTATGGGCCACTGTGTGTGCTCTCTCCTTGCGTTTCTTACTCTCTCTTTATTTCTCTTCCTTTTTGCCCTGGACAATTTCAAGGGGGAAAGGGGGGCTGGGGGTATAATTCCTGGCACTGCCAGTTGCTCCCAGAGAGATGGTAAAAAAAAAAAAAAAAAAAAAAAAGGTCTTGATTTCTTGGAATTCTGTCTCTTCCTCTCTGCCAAAGGGCCTCCTTTCCGTCCTGTGTCCCACTGCCCAGGGAGCACTTTTGTCTCTGTCTTCTGTCTTCACATCAGCCCCTGACCCACACCACCCCACGCCCCATGCCTTAAGTGCTCCTTCTGGAACCAGCCCGTTCCTTTTTGTTCTGCTGCCGGAAAACATCGAGCCAAGGAGAGGCATGGATGAGAGCTCTTGGGCTGCAGTTTCTTTTGTGTGTCCTTAGATCTGGGGGAGGAGGAGGAGAAAGACTCTCAGGAAGGACAAACTGACAAGAAAGTGTAAATGGCTTTTCTGGGAAAGAGAAGGGAGGAGGGGAGGTGATGTCATCAGAACAAGGAACAGAGGGCTATGAGATCTAGAGACCAGAGGGAGGAAGGGAAGGAGAGGGGGAGGGGGACAGTCTAGAGAAGGGAAGCCCAAAGACATCCCCATTAGTCATTCTCTCTCGCCCAAATGTTTTATTTTCATTTTGTTTATATGTTTATGTGTCTGTAGGCGTATGTGTCAGGTGCCTGCAGAAGCCAGAAGGGGGCGCCAGGCAGTGGCGAGCCATCAGATGTAGGTATCGGGAACCTAACTTGGGTCCTTTGCAGGAGCAGCAGGCACCCTTGAGCCAGTTCTCCAGTTGTCTCATTTCTACTTTTCTTCCCAGTGTTCTCTACTCTCCACACCCTCTCTCACCTTCACCTGTCTCTTCATCTCTCTCTCAAAGAATTTCCTAGCCGTGGGAGCTGCCGTGTCTTTTTCTCACCAGGAGGGGGAACCAAACTCAGGCAGAACCAAGCCATGGCTGTACCAGAGCTGTGTGCAGAGAGCAAGTCGCTGGGGTGACTCGGCCTAGCTGAGTTTCTTCTCACAATCCCTCTATCTCTGCTCTTCAAATTACACACTCCCATGATTTACTGATAAAGTCAACTTGAGCTTGGCCTCTGCTTCTAAAAGGAAGTGTTTATCTTACTCCCCTCCCTTGAAAGCCCCTACCCCTGCCCACCCCTTACTACTTTCCAGAGCTCCTGGGTATTATTCCAAATGAGACATACAAGTGTGAAAACTTAAAGCTAACATTCACGAATGAGAGAGAATGTGCAATGTTTGCCTTTCTGAGTCTGGGTTACCTCACTCGGGATGATTGTTTCCAGCTCCATCCATTTACCTGTGATTTTCAGGATTTTGTGTTTTGCGTCCTTAACAGCTGTATAGCCCATTGCGCAAATATTTATTTTAATTGTTTGATGGACATTGTCTTAGAGTTTTACTGCTGTGAACAAACACCACAATCAAGGCAACTCTTATAAGGACAACATTTAATTGGGGCTGGCTTACAGGTTCAGAGGTTCAGTCCATTATCATTAAGGTGGGAACACGGCAGAGTCCAGATGGGCATGGTGCAGGAGGAGCTGAGAGTTCCACATCTCCATCTGAAGGATGCTAGGAGAAAACTGACTTCCAGGCAGCTAGCTAGGTCCTAAAGCCCAAACTCAGTGACACACCTACTCCAACAAGGCCACACTTCCTAATAGTGCCACTCCATGGTACAAGCATATACAGACCACCATAGACATCTAGGCAGTTTACACCTCTGGCTATAAACAGAACAGCAATGAATGTGAGCGAAGCAAGCGTCTCTATAGTAAGATAGTGTGGTTTTTTAAATATGTGCCCACGAGTGTTGCAGCTGTTTTCGGTTTTTGTTGGTCTGTTGGTTTCAGAAGCCTCCACACTGACTTCCATAGTGGTTGCACTAGTCTGTAATGAGTACATGTTCACTATTCAACACCAATGCCAGCACTGGTCATCTACTTATTTATTTGGGTTTTTTCCAGATAGGGTTTCTCTGTGTAGCCCTGGCTGTCCTGAAACTCACTCTGTAGTCCATGCAGGCCTTGAGCTCACAGAGGTCCTTCTGCCCCTGCCTCCTGAGTACTGGGGTTAAAGGTGTCCATCACCACTGCCCAGCTAGCACTCTCTCTCTCTCTCTCTCTCACACTCTCTCTCTCCCTCTCTCTCTCTCTCTCTCTCTCTCTCCTTAAATCATAGCCATTATGACTAGGGTAAAAGAATCTCAAAGTTATTTTAACTTGCATTTTCACTGATGGGTAAAGATGCTGAACATTTTAAAAATGCCTCTAAGCCATTTGTGCTTAACCTTCAGAGAACTCCATATGTTGCCATGCCTCGATTTTAAAATTGGCTTGTTTTCATGATGCTTGGTTTCTTTAGTTCTTTATATATTCTGGGTGCAGACTCTCTGCTAGATAGGTAGCTAGCTGGCCAAGATTTCTTTTCTCACTCTGTCATTTTGCTGTGCAGAACTTTTCAGCTTCAGGAGGTCCCACTATTAATTGTTGGTCTTAGCGCCTGTGCTGTCAGTACTCTGTTCAGAAAGTCCTTTCCTGGGGCAGTGAGTTCAAGCCTATTCCCTATCTTCTATCAGATTCAAGGTATCTATCTGGTCTTAGGTTGATGTCCTTGGCCCACCTGGAGGTGAATTTTATGCAGGGTGATGGATATGGATCTATGTTCATTCTACATGTAGCTATCCAGTGTGACCAACACCCTCTGTTTAAGATGCTGTCTTTTCTCCAGTGCGTATTGTTATCCTCTGTGTCAAAATCCAGCGGGTATGAGAGTATTTCACTCTATTTCACTAGCAATGGTTCTGCTTTTCTGCCAGTGCAATGTTATAGATGCTGATGAATTGACTTCGGGTCCTGTGTTTACAGAACAAGTGCTCTTACCCACTGATTTGTCTCAGCCAAGCAAAGCGTTTTCACAGTGCTTCCTGTCTGCATGACACCCCCACCTTCCCATTGCTCCATGCCCCTCCCAGTTACTTGAAAGCCTGCAGCTGATGTGATTTCCCTAGTCTGTCCCACTGCACAGAAAGACTGACATCTCCACACCAACTGCTGCCATGAAAGACAATGCATGGACGTGGACCCTAAGCCGCGTGTACATTTTGCATGGATGCATGTCTCGGTGCGGTTTTCAAAACTAGGGTTCATTAGTCATGTTAGGGAGGACATTGGGGCTTGGGAGCTTTGTCAAAGGTGGCTGGTGGTATCTGCATCTACACCTTTGTGAGTCTCTGAAACAGAGTAGCTGTAAAATTCTGGAAAACCCATTCTGCCACTTATTCACACGTTTACTATTCTTTTTCTAAAAGCATAGTTCTATCTAGCTTGACCATTTCTTGGGGTATGTACTCTAGGAAGGTCTCATGTGTACATTAAGAATAAGGACCAGGTATGGTGGCTCACACTTTCAATCCCAGCACTCAGGAGGCAGAGGTAGGTAGATCTCTATGAGTTTGTGGGCAGCCTGTTCTATGGCAAGCTTCAAGACAGTTGGGGCTACATAACGTCCCTGTCTCGAAAATAAAACCCCCACAAAACAAAACCAGAATAAAACTTGGGCATGGTGGCACATCCCTTTTAAGGTCCCAGACATAGTGCACACTTATGAGCCTCAAACTGGAGAGATGGAGGCAGAAGAATCAGAAACTTGTGGTCACCTTTGATTACACAATGAGCGCAAGGTCAGCTTGGATTGATTCAGCAAGTTTCTATCTTAAAACAAAAAATAGAGCACTGGGGCCCCTCTACCCGCTTCCACTTTGTGTGGCAAGAATATAGAGTTCTGGTGAGGAAGCAGAGCCCAGGGGCTCAGAGCAGGAGGTCAGAGACCCCAGCAGGGCCAGTCCAAGGACTGTGCTAACCAAAGAGCCTGCTCCACAGCAGATTGGAGCAGACTACGTACCCAAAGAAATGCTTCCTGAAGAAGTCACTGTGAAGAACTCATGTCAAGGGGCAACCCTTGCCTTCTCAAGTCCAGAATGGAGTCTTCTCCGTAAAATGTTTTCCAGACCTGCTGGCTGGCACTTAGATATCTAGGAGTGGCCTCAAATCACTAACTTATTAACTCAGCAATGGTGGTAGGCAACATTACAAGCACCACAACATATGAAACAGGAACTATTGCCCCAAAAAGAGGGGGAGGGGTTCCATCTACCTGAAGCTATACAACTAGGACAACCAGGATGGGAGTGTATCTGGTGCCAGCCTTTCCAAGTCTAGTCTTTCTTCCTGCAATGTATGAGGTGGAGCCCCCAAGTCCCCTGTGTCTCAGATGCTCAGTTCCCACAACACCGGAGAGTCGCGCACTCCTGTACACACTGAGTCAGTCACTTTATTACTCTCTCAGATGCTGGTGACCTGCCATCTGTGACAAGCTTTCTCGGGCACCTCTCCCCACTTCATTCCTTTGGGCTGTGGAAAGAACCAGATCCGGTCTGGGTCTCCTCTCTCCATTGGCCCTGACTCTGTCCTAGGGTTCAAGATCACCTTCCTTGGGAGGTGGGAGGAGCGGGGGCTCTACTCCTTCCCTGAGCCCCCTTTCCCACGTGAAGGGTGTCCTGGGGCAAGTCTTTCCTCCATGAAAAGGGGATGGAATGAGGGAGGGACAGAGGGTATTTCGCAGGGGTGGGTGAAAGCTGAGAACTCCAGAAGGGAGGAAGGAGTGAATATGGGTGAGACCTGAAAGGGAAGAAGCAATGGGGTTGGGAAGATCCTAAGGGGATGAGGCCCTGTAGCAGGTGTTTGGAATCACAGCTACCCCAGAGCCCAAGGTGGAAAGGCACCGCCACCCTCTGGACCCGGTGCTGAAGTCCCTTGCGCTACCGCGGCCGCCCGGCCATGGATGCGCTGGTGACGGAGCACATGCTCACGCCTCCCGAAGCCCTTGCCACACTCCCAGCAGGCGAAGGGCCGCGCGCCAGAGTGTGTTTTGCGGTGGCGCACCAGGTGCTCACGCCAGTAGAAGGTCTTGCCACACTCGCAGCACGCATGCGGCTTCTCGCGCGCGGGCAGGGGGCGCAATGCAGGCCCCGGGCTGCCAGGGTGCGTGCCGCGGTGGCGCCGCAGGTGCTCCTTGCGCCGGAATGCCTTGCCGCACTCAGGGCACGCGTGCGGCTTCTCGCCGGAGTGGCTTTGCCTGTGGCGCAGCAGATGCGCTGGCTTCAGGGGAGACTTGCCACACTCCGGGCACGACACGGTGCCTGGGGCCGCCAGGAATGCTGGGAGGACAGGTGCCAACGGGGCTGGTGGGGGGCTGCCTGGCTCCTGCTTGTACGGACGCATGGCCGCGCTGTTCCCCGTTGAGGGCACCTCTGTCTCGGAGGAGGCCCCGGTTCCTGCGGGAAAAGGTACACCGTAGTCAGGGCTGAGGCTGAGTTAGTGGGCAGCGCAATTTGGGGCAGGGAGGCGGCCTAGAGGGCAGGTTTCCCATCTCTGTGCTTCCTAGCAAGGAGCTTCATACAGCCTAATAAATACCAACGTGTAGGGCAGGAGGAGTACTGGGGGAGTGAACCGATGGACACATGGGTGAGGGTACATATTGATCTAAGAACAAAGGTGATGGAGAAATTAGGTGTTGGGGAGAGAGAACATTACAGGGGAACGTGATGGGTGGGCTGACTGCACTAAAAGACGCTGAGGGTGTCTGAACGGAACAAACTAATAGACGGAGGCAGGGAAACTGGGAGACAGATGAACCATATGGCCCCTCTGTCTAGGTTTCCCATCTGCTCTGTGGAGCCCTAGGAATGACCATAACCTTGGTTCTGGTAGTTCTACTTCATGAACTTGGCATTCTTTGCGGTCTGAAATGCCCACTTGTCTCCCATTGCTGCCCTATTCTCAGCTGCTATTTGGTTTCTTCCTAGATACCTGGCATCTTCCCCACCGTCTAGAGATTTAAGGAGTCGCCTAACGTGATGGAACAGAATCCATGACCAGCTTTGTGCTGGGTACATAATACAGAAGGCCACCATAGCACCTGAGACAGGAAGAGCATGTTGGGTGCAGAGGCCCCAGGTAGGCTGCATGCTTCAAATCTCAGCACTCAGGAGGCTGGGGACTGTATCAGCCTGGGCTGCACAAGGAGACCTTAGCTCCAAAGATCATATCGCTTTAGGTATGCTAGAGTTTCCTCGGGCTGGAGAGCAGCACCGGGCAGACAGTAAGCATGAGATCTGAGCCCACCTTCCATGAGCTGGATCCCTAAGGGTGAGGGCATGTGTGAGCTGTCCCTACAGCATTCACTGAGTTAAGATTGCCAGGTCAGTCCCTGACTTAGCCTGGGAGACGAGGACTTCTTTCTTCATCAAGAATGACGTGGGAAAGGGGGCTGGTCGCTCACCTAAGGGAATTACCCCACTTTCTTCCTTTCCAACACTGCCCCCCGGGCCTTCTGTCATATCCCGAGGTGCCCTCATTGCTGTCGACCGATCTGGGGAGGTTGCTGGGCCCTGAAATGAGACAGCATGTGCCAAATTGAGAAATCACAGCCTGCATTTGCCCCCCTCCCACCCTCCACACAGTCCTGAAACACTATTACCTGTTGTTGTTTTTGTTTGTTTTGTTTTCTAAGGCGTGATTTCTCTGTGTAGCCCTGGTTGTCTTGGAATTCTGTGGTCCTGGCTGGCTTTGAGGATCAGCCACCCTCTGCCTCCCAAGGGTTGGGATTAAAGGTGTGACACTACTGCCTGTTTTCTTTTTTTAAAGATTCATTTCTGTGGATTTGGGGGTTGGTGCCTAGGCATACATTTATGTGGAGGCCACAACAGGGCATGCAATCCTCTGGAGCTGAAGTTACAGGAAGTTATGAGTCACCTGACATGGGTATTGGAAACCAAACTCCAGTCCTCTGTAGGAACAGCAAGAGCTTTTAACTGAAGAGCCTTCTCCCCACCCTTAGTGTGTGTGTGTGTGTGTGTGTGTGTGTGTGAGAGAGAGAGAGAGAGAGAGAGAGAGAGAGAGAGTGAGAGAGAGAGTGTGTGTGTGTGAGTGTGTGTGTATGTGAGAGTGTGTGAGAGTGTGTGTGTGTGTGTGTGTGTGAGAGAGAGAGAGAGAGTGTGTGTGTGTGTGTGTGTGTGTGTGTGTGTGTGTGTGTGTGACAGGGATGGGCCCATCAAGCTGCACATATAAATGTTGAGAGAATGACTTTTGATAGTTGGCTCTCTCCTTCCACCACATGAAGTTCTTCATCAGGCTTGGAGACAAGAACCTTTACTCACTGACCTGCCTTGCTGCATGTCCCAAGGGAAGCTGGCTGCCATGCTGGAGGCTGCTCAAACTCAGTCTCCTGTCAACCAATACAAGCAAGTCCTTTGGAAACGGGGTTCCAGCCTCAGGTCAGCCTTCAAGTGGTGACAGCCCTCTGGCCTCTTAAGAGGCCCCAAGACAGATCCACTTCTCCCAGTCACCCCCGCCCTTTGGACCACAACAACTTCATGGCTTTGGGGACATTTGTTATAAAGCAACAGGTAATACATTCATTTGTTTTGAATCTTACTTGATCTGCTAGTGTCTGTGTAAAATGTAAACTTTAAGCAAACTTTAACTCTGAAAATGATGAAGTTAAGAACCAGGCCACATGGTAGATTCCTAAGCTCATACTCCCAAGAAGTGATGCTCGCAATTCCTCTGGTGCTGGGAAATGAGAGATCCAAGAGCCACACACGGCCCCTCTCCTCATCTAGTCTTACATGGCGGGAGGGCGACCTACATCACACAGCAAAGGCACGGGCGACTAGCCACGCATAGAATTCTACCTGCTCATCAAAACCCATAAGCAGTCCCAGCTGGTGGATTCCGTAGGCTGCTGCTGTGCTGTGGGAGAAGGATGAACAGCCGGAGTGGTCACTGGATGCTGGTGGACTAGATCAGCTCATTACTCAGGCAGCTGAGAGCCATCTTCTGAACCCCGCCAAGTGCTGCTATTCCACGCGTGTACCACCAAGCCCTACCCTGCTTGCTTGTGTACTGATGCTGACCTTTACTGAGTCCTGTCCCATCACTCGGCTGGCCTCAGCCTTGAATGATAGGTTCTGTCCAGAGTTGCACTTCATTGGTAAACTTCCTGATAGAACATTCTTCACATCTTTGTAATGCCCACTGGCTACACCACATCAGTTTATAAATCCTTGGCTGGACTTGGGCAGACAATAGTCTACTTGAGATTCTTGGGTCTACTTTCCTGGAGACAGGCTTGGCTTGCCTTTTCAGGCTGTCCTTGAATTGGCTTGGTTGGACGGTAGGTACAGGTGGCAGAGGGCTGGCAACCGAGCAAGATGGGCTGGGAGCTGCCCTCCTTCACAACCTCAGCACTGTAAAATGTTTACGAATGACCCATTCCTGGGAGATTTGGCAGCACTTCAACCCATAAAACTGCCAGGACTGGGTGCCTTTTTGTGTAAAGTCTTCGGTCGCTGTTCTGATCCTTCTGCCCTCAGGTTTTCAGGGTTCAGATTTGTTTTTATTTTTGTTTTTTTGGTTGATTGATTTAATGTATGTGACTACACTGTAGCTGTCCTCAGACACACCAGAAGAGGGCATCGGATCCTTTGACAGATGGTTGTGAGCCACCATGTGGTTGCTGGGAGTTGAACTCGGGACCTCTGGAAGAGCAGTCGGTGCTCTTAACCACTGAGCCATCTCTCCAGCCCCGATTTGCTGCATCTTTATGAGACTTCATTGGCAATTTGAATTTCACCTCCCAAAAAGCTGCTCCTGCTTCAGCAGCTCTATCGTCTGCTCACTACCCAGACTGCTTCAGTTGTTGCCTCTCGTACCTGTATCTGCTGTTTCTCCTTCTGTTCCCAGGCACCTTGCTACAGAAGGCTCACGGTACTACTCTGATGCCTTTCAAAGGCTGCGAGCTCTAAGGAGCATGCCTTGGATTACTTCTCTTTTCCTCTTATCACACATCATATACACTCAGTATTTTGTGCTAAGCTTCCATGTTCCCAGCTGCCTCTGGAGCTCTAGGACTTCCCTCATTTTGAGACAGACTGGTTTGACATTTCCTGTGGTAGTAACCACAGGCACAGGCCAGAGCTAACTCTCCCCACTTCCCTGGTCCAGCCACCAACATTTCTTTAGGTTTCTTAGGGTGGCAGACATCCTGCTTCCAGGGTCTCAAACAGTCCCGTGGCTACTTGTATCCTAAGACCAGAGGCTGGATTACCACAGCAAGTCATCTATCTTATGAAGGTCACATTCTGTCTCAAGAGAAGTGAGCAACAAAAGACACCTTGGCCTTCTTGCGTGAAACTTCAAGGCAGGGCAGTGTTCGTCATTTGCCAAAACAAGTGTTTATGTAGCCCTCACTAATGCCAGGGACTATTCCAACCAGGGACACATGAAACAAACAGGACAAGGCTCCTGAGTAGGGCTGAGTCTACAATGCAGCTTGGAGCACGCACATCACCAGAGACTGTAACAGTTTATGCTGGCACCTCAGCGGGACCAGCATCAGGAAAGAGCCTGTACTTCTGTGGGGGAAGACTCACCCTAACTATGGACATTGCATGGCAGTTTCTTTGACTGAATCTACCTACAAGCGGAGAACCAGGTGTGGGAGTGCACACCTTTAATCCCAGCACTTGATAGGCAGAAGCAGGCAGATCTCTGAGTTTGAGGCCAGCTTGGTCTACAGAGTGAGTTCCAGGACATCCAGGGTTACACAAAGAAACCATTTCTTGAAAACTGAGGAGTTGGAGAGCAGTGTTCTCTGAGTTCTTTAGCTGCCTCTAGTTCTTAATGTACCCTGGAATTGTAAGCCCAAAGAAACTTTCTTCCTTAAGTTGCTTTCGGCAGGGTATTTTAGCATAGCAATGACAGGTAATACAAGCATCAGGACCATCTCTAGAAGGCATTTCCCTATACCCTCCAAACCCCAAAGGCCCAAGGAGGTAAACAGTCATTAAACCCAGAGAGCTCAATGACCTCCATACCTGGAGATTCTCTGAATCATGAGGACCCTAGCACCTAGCCATTAAAATAGATTTTTCTTATTTTCAGACATGGCTTACCCTGTAGACGAGGCTGGCCTCAAGTTCAAAGTCCTCCTAACTTAATTTCCAATAATGAGATTATAGGTTTATATCACCATATATATTTTCAAAGGGACTTTAAAAAAAATCTGCTAGATATATACATTAAAAGCTACTACTTTTATCATCCTCGGCTACAAAGAAACAGAGGTGGGCCATGGAGATGGCTTAGCAGGTTCAGGCTTGTTGCCAAGCCTGAGGCCCTGAATCCCACATGGCGGAAGGAGAGAACAACTCCTGCAGTTGCTTTCTGACTTCCACACATCCAAAGTGGTGTATGCATGACCCTCACCCACTAACACCACACAATATCATAAGAAAAAAATTAATTGTCCTGGCTTCTGGGAAGTCATATATGAGCCTTCAAATGTGACATCTGGGAAGAGGAGGCCTCTGCCAAAGACAGAGGAGGCCTCAGACAAAAAAAAGCATATAACTGGTCTGAGGTGGGAGTTCGAACCATGCACGATTACCACCAGCTAGGCACATGGTAATCCGCCATGTTGCCAAGCTTGAGGCCTAGTAAAAACTCTGCATAGCAAGGTCTTAGGTCCCTGCTTCTGTGTTCCATTTTAGGGTTTGTTTCTTTTTAAAGAGAAAGTTCTTGCCTAGCTACAGGATGGTCTTGATCTCTCCATGACCCTTCTGCCTCAGCCTCTTTTACAAGTATACACTGCCACACTGGGCTGAGGGCTCCCTGCTTGTTGCTCCCCACTTTGTAGCTAAGACCAGTTGGCCCTGTCCTCACCATCATCAGTAAAGGACAACTTGTGCTATCTCCTGAGACTTCCTTTAGCTGGTTTTCTCTACATTAATGAGAACCTCAGGCAAAGCAGACTTCAGCTAGACCTTCCAGCCAACTATTTATTACTTGAGGGAGGAACTGGAGACTGCTGATGCACAGACGACACTGGAAAGGAACCTTTGCACCTTTGGAAGAGCAACTGTCAACCCAGTACCAGCTATGGACCACACACCTTCATTTTCAGGGTGTTTTTGCCTATGTGTGATGTGCAGTCACAAGCTGAGAAGCATAGTCCAGCAAAGCCCCTCCCACACCACAACCACCATGGCCTGCTGCTCACCCAGAGCTCCTCCAGCAGCGCCACGGCCTCCTCTCCACTCTGGGGCCGGCGGCTGCACACCCACGCCTGGGTGTCTGCAGGGAGGGCGCTCAGGAACTGCTCCAGCACCAGAAGCTCCAGCATCTGCTCCTTCGTGTGCACTTCCGGTTGGAGCCAGTCCCGGCACAGGGCCCGGAGCAGCCCCAGGGCCTCACGTGGCCCAGCTGCATCGCCCAGGTGGAAGTGGCGGAAGCGGTGCCACGGGGAGTCGAGCGTCAGGGCCTCAACCGACAGATTCTCCTGCTTCACTGGCTGGGGCGCCGGGGCCTCCATGGGGCCACCTAGGTTGAGTTACCAGCACCTGTAGGGAGGAACAGTCAGCAATGGGAGAGTCCAGCTCAGCAGTTCAGACAATGGCCTCCTATGTGGGCGAGGGAACTCGCCTGAAGCTAAATGGATATTAGCCATTACTGACTGGCTCGCCTATGCCTCAGCCAAAGCTTTTGGGCTTTGACTTCCTATTCTGCAAAATGAAAGCACACCTTCTTGCCTCTGACCAAAGAGAGAAGACAGGCCATTGGCAAAGGTTCCTGTGATCAGTGCTTAAGAAAAAAATTAACTCTCCTAGGGGTCACATGGAAATCTAATAAAGTAGAGGCTTTTTAATGTACATATTTTATGCATGTATGTATGTACATGTATGTGTGTGATCTAAATGAAATCACCAAATAACGGGAGCAGAGCCTCAACTGGATATCTCTCCTCACCAAATGAAGCTTCCAGTACCAGGAATGGCTTACATCTAATCAAGTTGTTGGCCAAAGGGGCCCCATGGGAATCCCCAAACAATCTAGGCTATTGCCAAGGTTTTTGGTTGCTCTCCACAAACTGACAGTCTTAAGCACTACTGCTTAAGATTCACACCTGCACAATTCATTGAACAAAGACAGAGAAGTTGAGCTGGTGCCTAACGAGAGCCTTCACCCCTGGGACAGGTGTTCATGGGACTGGGAGATAATCTGCACAGTGCCAAAGGAGAAAAGGTAAACACCAGCCACAAACCCATCTACATTGGTGACTTGCTGCAAGATGCATGGTTGCAAGAGTGGCACGAAAGTGTGGGAATAACCTGCCACAATCTGACTAGATTTAAGGTCTATTCCATGAGATGCAATCTATTCCTGATGCACTTAGGTGACCAAGAAGCTGAGACTAGATCCTAGAGAACTAGGGGAAAACCAAATAAATATCACTGTTCTGCTAAAAGAACTCAGCTGTGCTGGAGAGATAGCTGAGTGGTTAAGAGCACTGACTGCTCTTCCAGAGATCCTGAGTTCAATTCCCAGCAACCACATGGTAGCTCACAACCATCTGTAATGGGATCTAATGCCCTCCTCTGGTGTGTCTGAAGACAGCTACAGTGTACTTATATACAATCGGGGGGGCGTGGGGGACGGGACTCAGCAATGACTACTGGCATTGTCACCCCTTCAGATCGGTGCTTTGCTCAGCCATCATAGAAGCTTCCTCCTGCAGACGAGAATAAAAACAGAGACCCCAAACAGACAATGTGCAAGGTGAAAAGTCTCCATCAAAGTCTCCCTCCCCTCAGGGCTCAAGGGATTTTGCAGAGGAGGTGGCAAAAAGACTGTAGGAGACGAGGGGGATGGAAGCCACCAAGGAAACTGCCTCCCATACACAACAGGACATGAACAGGACTGTGGCGGTATGCATGGGGCCTGCATGGGTCTGCACCAGATGGGGTTCCAGAGCTGAGAGTGGACACATGCCTCCATCTCTAACCCGGAAGCTATCTCCAAATGACAACCACTTGGAAATTAAAAATTAGTTTTCTCCAACAGTCTCTCTGGGTATACAAGGCAATCTTAAGGGCAGGCCACACGTCCAGCAACAGAAAACAGACTCACTGGGATTTTGGAGGCTGTCTCATAATGTTTAATCAGGACGTCTTTAAAATCTATTTTTATTTTATTCATTTTTATTTTAACCTCCAGGTCCTTTGCATATGTTTTTATGAGATTCCTGTGTGTCTGTTTCTTGTGTTTTCTCTTTGGTTCTTTGTCTTGTATTTGCCCTGATTTATTTTTGTTTTATCTTTTTACTGTTCTTGAGGTGCCTGTTTGTTTTCTTTTTCAAGATGTATTTATTTATTTATTTTATGTATGTGAGTACATTGATGCTGTCTTCAGACACACCATCTTCAGACACACCGGAAGAGGTCACCGGATCTCATTACAGATGGTTGTGAGCCACCATGTGGTTGCTGGGAATTGAACTCAGGACCTCTGGAAGAGCAGTCAGTGCTCTAACCACTGAGTCATCTCTCCAGCCCCCTTGTTTGTTTTCTAAGGAGACAGAGTGTGGACTGGATGGGAGAGGAGTTGGGGAGGACCTGGGAGGAGTTGGGGAAGGTTGTAGGGTAAAAAGTCCAAACTCACTTTGGGGTTTTAAAACCTGACTAATCCCTCAGACCACCCTGAAATCCCATCAATCCCCAACCTAGAAAGCTCTGCACCCCACCCCACCCCCAAAAAAACCCGCTATAATGTCTGCTTCCTATTTAGCTCTTTGTTGTTTCTAGATCGTCTGAGCAGAGGCAGCCTCAGCCATCTTCTGTGTCTCCCAATAAATCTCTTGTGTGGGGATTGCTATGCGGTCTGATTCTGGTATTCCTTGGCTCCTGACTTCCAGGATATATTTAGCTTGAGTTGCAACATTTATAGGAGGGAAACCATAATCAAAATATACTGCATGGAAAAAATCTATTTCAATAAGAGAAATAGAAAAGAGAAATTTTATTAAAATTCAAGTAAGGGGAAAAAGCAAAAAAACAACGAAAAACCCTTCCTCTCTTATAGCAGGCCAGACTTAAATCTTGGCCTTGTTCCACCTGGTGCCACCTTGGCCTGGTGGAGTCTCCTACTTCCTAGTTTCCCTGTGGGTATTAAACTAAGAGAACACAAGAAGGTACCACATTATCAATTGGCCATAAGATAATTGGTGCAATAGTGGCATGACAGTTTCAGGGGTAACCCACTGTTTCTGATTGGCTTTGAGGACCACCTCTCAGGAGGGAATCCCTACCCATTACTATAAACCTAATCAGAGGCCTGTGGCTGGAGATGTCTTACACCCCCGTGAGGAAGCTAGTGCTGCTGTGTACAGGCATGATGTGTCTGTCAAACTGCTTGGCGCTGCTGTCAGCGTTGGTCAGAGAAGCTTCCTTTTTGCAATGAGCCATAAAGTGCTAAGGACAAGCGACGTCTGAATGGCCAGCCCTAAGTGGGGCATCTGTATCACTCCCTCCTAGGCTCAGAGTAGAATGAATTGGAGATGAAGAAAGAATGCAGGAGACAGAGAGAGGAGTGCTGTAGAACACCTGCCACTTGCACTCCTGAATTTTCAGCAGCATCCTCAAACCCGGGCCTATCAACATTCTCTCAGAGGGCAGAGGGGCAAGACACCCTGAGCCACCAGGAGGAGGCTTAACAGTTACAGGTGCTACAGGGGAGGGCCTCACAAGGTCCTGACATTTTCTTCCTCTACACTTCTGTAAATAACCCCTCACCCACACTCAGGTAAAGAACCTAATTAAACTCATAGGGCTGAGGGCTGGGGGGATGGGGAGGAAGACACTAAAGAGAGACAAACTGAGTAGAGGAAGGGCACCAGGAGAGTGACAAGAGGATGCCACAGGCCCCACTATTAACACAGTTAATGTATGCTAACAAAAATACTCTTAAATGGGGGGGGCCCTCTTGAGAGATGCTTAAGAGATGTTAAGAGCACTTGCTGCTCTTCCACAGGACCTGTTCCAGGACCCAGGCTGGTACTTACAACTGGCTGTAACTCCAATTTAGGGGAATCTGACTGTCTTCTGGCCTCTTTGGGGACCCAAACGTGTAACACATGCTCAGAAACAGACACACACAAATTTTAAAGACCTCTTGAAAGGTTTTAAAGGGAACACAGGAAGAACTCTCAGTGGAGCCTGGCCTGTGGTAAGAACTCAGATGTGGTACTATCTGCCCGTACTACTCACTCACTACCTGATCACTAAGAAGAGAAGAAGCACTGAGGCTCCTGAGCCCCTCAGCTCACCTGGGAATGTCTCCTCGGGGAGCTGCAATGTCTCTGCCCAGGAGGCTTCCTCTCCATGTGGTCCCCAGGCTTCCGGGTCCCAGGATGCCCTTCCATCCCAGCAAGAACACTTGAATTACTACTGCAGGATTCCGCTCAGTATCTGACTTTTTCTTTTCTTTTTGAGTCTCAAATGGCCCAGTCTGGCCTTTCACTCACTAAGAGGCCTGGGTTAACCTTGAACTTCTGACCTACCTGCTTCTACCTCTCATATGCTAAGATCACAGGTATGTATCACCATGTCAGCTCTTCTCTGTTTTAAGAGTAAACTAATCCTAAGAGTGAGGGTTCTACTCCATGACCCTATACTTCCTCCCGCCAACACTTTGTGGGCTAGGGTTACAAGATGGACTTGGGGTTGGGAGGGGATACAAGCTCTGCGGTGGCGACTACCAAATTATGTTTGAGAGCTGGCAAATGTGGCCAACTGCCAAGAGCTCCAGTACCTATCTGCGTGTGCTTCCCTCGTAAAACCCCCAAGCCCGCTGCCCTTCTCCCTCTTCCTAGCTCCTAAAGACAGATGGTGGATGAGGATATGGCTTTAAACCTGGAAGGTGTCCTGACTCTCAGGGGATATCTGGACAGTCCTGGAGACATTGTGATTGTCAGGTAGAGTGAACAATCTGCTTGTGGCTGAAGGGTGCAGGCAAGAGACACAACTGAATACTCTGGGATTCTCCAGTCACCAGGCATCGTGCATCAGCTACACCAAGGATGAGAAATACTGGCCTGGAACCAAGTCCTCAGAAAGCCTGAAGACTCACGAGGTCCTGTCAAGAACACTAAGACAGGAGAACGGTTTCCATGGTAACACTATCTCCAAGGTTAGAAGCCCTTGGTTTTTTGTTAAGTCAAACCAAAGAACCTCCTACAGATGTGGCACTCTGAGCTTGCTAACGCACAGAAAGATACTCCACCCCACATAACCTCAGTCACCTTTATCTTCACCGCTACTTGGGATCGGGATGCTAAAAGTTAGTTTACTGTTTTGTTTACTCCACATTGTGCATGAACTCTCTACAGCATGGCTCTGGCTTAGCTTCTATCTCTTCTGATTTCTCCTGGAGTCTTTACGCTGCAGCTACATGGGCTCCCGTCTGTTAAAAGGCTACATCCTACCTCTGGTACTAGAAACCTACCAGAACTACCCAGGGCTATCGAGGGCATGGATCTTAGCAGAAAACTTACCACCTCCACTTTGCTGGAGCAGCAAAGACAAAAACACAACTATCTTAATAAGAGAGACCAACGGGCTATGGGGAGTTCAACTCCCAAAGACATTTGTAACACAACTCTTGCACCCAAGGTTCAGGGAACACTGAAGAAGAAGCAGAAAAACTGCAAGAGCCTGAAAAACCAGGAAGTCTGGTGTGAGGCTACATCTCCTAGAAATAACAGGGAACCTATGCCCACGATACCGCGGCAATACCATTGCCTAAACAGGCCCGAGCAATGATCAATAGATCTAACTCAGAAGGAATCCCAGCCCTAGACAAAACAAATGCAGCCAGGTATGACTGGGGTCAGGGGAGAATGAGGATATCAGCCTCTCTCAGGGATGAGTCCCCTCATTGGCTTTTCAATACCAAATAGCCAGCCCTGAGTTCACACACGCCCAAGCATGTGGACTGAGCATATTGTCCTTATGCATTACATGTGTGTATATTTTCTTTTTTTCCAAAGAAAAAGAGCTCACCAATTTGGGAGGCAGTGTGGAGGAATGAATAGACAAGGGATTGGGGGAGCAGGGGAGATGTTTATATTAAAATTAAATTTTTTTAACTTATTTATTTTATGTGAGGACACTGTAAAAGAGGGCATCGGATCCCATTAACGATGGTTGTGAGCCACCCTGTGGTTGCTGGGAATTGAACTCAGGACCTCTGGAAGAGCAGTCAGTGCTCTTAACCACTGAGCCATCTTTCCCTAAAATTAAAGTATACTTATATATAATTATAAATAAATGTTTACATTATAATTTAAATTATATTTTAATTGGGGGGGAGGGTGTTGAGACAGGGTTTGTAGCCCATTGATCTGTAGACCAGATGGCATTGAACTTAAGAGGTCTTCCTGCCTCCACGTCCCCAGGGCTGGGATTAAAGGCAGAGCCACAGCTGCCTGGCTTTTAATTCTTTTTTTTTCTTTTTTTTTTTTTTTTTTTTTTTTTTGGGGCTGGGGACCGAACCCAGGGCCTTGCGCTTGCTTGGCAAGGGCTCTACCCCTGGGCTAAATCCCCAACCCCTTAATTCTTAATAAAGTTGCTGAGAGCTAAGTTAATTGGAGAGGATCCATGGACGAGACACAGTGAAGAAGTAATTAAAGGAAACAAACCACTGCTGCAGATTACTGCTGATGGTAGAGCTGAAACCACTCCAAAAGGCAGAGCCCACACACCTGACACTGTAAAGAAGGGACTCCTACCAACAACATGCCAGAAGCCAGCAGGATAGCAGTGGGTAAAGGTCTTACCTCATGCCTAAGGACCTGAGTTCGAGTCCCAAGATCCCTACTGTAACAGCAAAAAAACTGACTCCTTTAAGCTGTCCTCTGTCCCATATTAATGTGTATATCACACACGCGCACACACACACACACACCATGGCATGTTCATGTCAGCCGTGCTTCACCCCCCCCCAACAAAATCAATGAAAATTAAAAAAAGAAAAGCAAGCCTTTCTCAGCACGCTTATCTTGTTTTAAAACTGCAGTTATAGACTGTTTTTTGCCACTATATGGGCTTATGGTGGTGGGATTAGAACGGTAGTCATCAGGGCTGCAGAGATGGGTCAGCTGTTAAGAGTACTGGTTGTTCTGCCATAGAACCTGGTCCAATTCCCAGAACCCACATGGCGGCTCAGACCTATGTGTAACTCCAGTTCCAGAGTTTCTGACACCCTCAAGAAGATACACATTCTAGCAAATCACCAATGCAGGTGAAATAAAAAATAAATGACATATTTGAAAAGGAAAAGGTACTACTCTGGTCATCTACAAGGGCAACAAGTGCTCCTAACAGCTGCCATGTTGCCGGCCCCTTGGCATGATCATCTTTAATGTGAATTAGACTATTCTGTGTTCTGTGGCTTTAATATCTGATGATAAAACTTGCCATGAACTACATATCAATTTCCCAAAACAAAATCCTTTCTTAGATGATAGAAAGGGGCAGCAAATAACTAACCCTGGTTGATCCCAACTGTGGGGCAGATGCTAGGCAGGAGGAATGGGAACGGGGGGGGGGGGCTCCCCAAAGCCCTTTTCCTCCCAGGAGCCCTGGGAGACACAAGCCTGTCAATACATTAGTTTCTAATCACAAATAGCCAGAGCAGTCAGTAACTCCTCCCCACCCCTTGTCAAAGTCCACAGCAGATGTCTCTCATGTCTGGATCAAGTGAAAGGGGCATTCCTTTGAGACAAGACCCAATTCCTGCAATAAAGAGAAAATTCAGTTTTATGACCTGAAGTGGCCAGCCTAGAGTCGTATGTTAAGAGAAGGCACACCTGTGGATAAGGTAAGAAAATGGAAGTCACAGTGAGATATGCATTTCATATCCCTCAGAAGCCTCACCCTTCCCACTGGACCTTGCAGATTAAGTGAGGGATGTAGAGAATTCAGAAAGATGCCTGCTGTCGAAGGTTTAGATGGGAAACCTCCCAAACCTCATGCTCAGGCACTGGCCTTTAGGGGCCAGATCAAAAATAACTCAGCACTGGCCCGGAAATGGGTGACGGGACGGACTATTAGCTGCTTCTAACTTACTGCAGGGCTGAGGCTGAAGTGGTAGCTGGGGGTGGGGGTGGGGGGCGCCGCCTGAAAGCAGCTGCCGGAAAAGCAGCCGCTGGTGAGATAAACAGCTATTCCTTCCCTACACAGAGCCTGCAAAACTTACAAAGTCAATTAGGGCACTGGCTAAAGACTTAGTTGCTAACACCGACTACTTAGTAACTAGTTCCTGATACTAGTTAGTCACTAGTCTTTCTATGCTATACACCCTGAGTTCCAGGCCATGCAGAGTAACTCTTGGCTGACAAACCAGTTAAATTAAATGCTACAAAAATGAACTATTTCCTCCTTATTGGGCCCCAATGGGTGGGCAGTTGATTTCTTGCCCAAGGGTCCAAACTACCATAGGTGGAGGAGAGTTCTGTGTCCCTCTTCAATTATCTCTGACCGTTTCTCTGCCTTTTCACTTCTCCAAGCTGTTGACTTTTGGAGAGGAGTGGGTACTCAAGCGCATTCCAGGCCTATTGCCTGTGGATGCTGAGGTTAGGGTGTCTTTACCGTCTTTTTTTAAGTATCTTACTGAACCTGAAGCCTGCTGTTTGAGCTGGGGTGAGAAGCCAATGAACACACACTGAGGTGCACCTGTGCTCAACCTTTTCCTGCGTACTGACCTTCCTCAGCTTCTACTTTAGCCCACAGAGCCATCTCCCCAGCATCTGTGTCCCCTTCTACCTCTCTCCACTGCACCTCTACCCTCATGTTCATTCTAACTCCACCAATGATCCTTCAAAAGGCCAGGAATCTGCACTGGGCACTCTGTGCCCTCAGCTATACAACTCACCAAATATTTACTCAGAGGACAAGGGCTTCGGAATTGGAACAAATTCCGGCTGCCTACCAGCAATGTGTCCTTGGTCCGAACAACTGCTCCTTTCAAACACTAATCTCCACTTCCTTGGCTGAAAAATGGGTGCAACCATAAAGGATGGAGAGTCGAGTAAAATAAAGACCACAAAAGTACCCCAGAACACAGTTGGAGAGATGACTCAGCAGTTAAAAGCACTGGCGGATGCTTTTCCAGAGGACCTGGGGTCAATTCCCAGCACCCACATGGCAGCTTGCAACTGAAACTCCAGAACCAGAGAATTCAACCAACAGACATGCAGGCAAAATACGGATGCACGTAAAATAAAAATAAATCCTTAAAAAAAAAAGTGCCCAGAACAGCACCGCTATTACATTACTATTACATTTACTATTAACAAGTTTACTCTCAAACTCCTTGTGAGTCATTGCGTAAAGCCACTGTGAAACAAGCTCCCAAGACTAAATTATAAATTGGAACAGGTGTTAAAATAACATATAGGAATGAAGGAATGGAATGAAGATGGGTATTGTGGTTTTTTATTTTAAAATTCAATTACTTTCTCGGGTTTAAGGCTTGGCATGGCTCTCTGCGAGTGTGATTAAGGCCAGCCTGGGCTACAAAACATCAACAACAAAAAAATCTGAACAGGGGTTGGGGATTTAGCTCAGTGATAGAGCGCTTGCCTAGCAAGCGCAAGGCCCTGGGTTCAGTCCCCAGCTCCGAAAAAAAAAAAAAAAAAAAAAAAAAGAAAGAAAAAAAAGAAAGGAAAAAAAAAACCCTGAACAAAACAAAAAACTAGGCCAACGCTAGTAATCTGAGCACGTGTGAGAGGCTGAGCCAGGAAGATCAGAACCAAGAGATTAAGTCCCTCTTATCCTGTTAAAATCTGTCTCCAAGCCCCTTCTGCACATTAACGAATTTCGCCTCTCGCGACAAGCTAATGAGGCGGGTATGCTTTTAATAAAGAAATACGTATCCTTCAGAATCTCAACTCGACACAAGTGCATGTGAACTTGCGAACAGCACACAGCACAAGCCACCTGCACCCGTCTACGCTGCTATGGCATGGTGCCCCTGAATGGACCCCTTCCCGCAATCCTTTTCGAAGAGGTTAGAGGTCCCGGCGACCCAGGATTTCTCAGTGGGGTCCAACTTCCACTCCACTCTCAGTTTCCAACCATCCCAGGGCTCCATCTCGAACATCCCAGCCCCCTCCCGCTGCCCAGCCTCTCCAGGCCTCCAACTCTCCCGCGTCTGCAGCTCGCGTCCCTCCCGCTCCCCGGCCCGCTCCCCGGCCCGCCCCCAGAACCCCCCCTTCAGCCTCCAGATCATCCCCCTCCCCCAAGCCGCCCATCCTTCCTTTCCTCTCCCTCCTCCAGACCAGGGTACACCTTCCCGTGTCCCGCCCGTTCCCCGTACACCGGACTCCCCAGTCCCTCCTTTTCCCTCTAGCTCACCTCACTCTCCTGGGCGAGGCCCCCCAAACACCCTCACCTTCCCGCACATGCGCACAAAGCTCATCAGGACTCCATGCCCCAGCAGGCTTTGCGCCAAATTCACCCGTACCTCCCCGCCCCCACGTCCCCTCATCCCCTACACTCCGAATCGCTAATTCTACCCACACCTCCCCCCTCTCCCAGCTGGAAACTACATCTCCCAAGAGGTATCGCGACAAAGCGGCTTTCCATTATCCCTACTAACATGACTCTCGTAACGTTCGTGCGTCCCGAGCTAGTCATCTCTGCCATCCCGAAAAACTACATTTTTTAAATTGTAAAGAAGGAAAACCCGCTTCCTATTGGCTCATACTGGCGCAAACAGAGCGCTTCTGATTTTGGACTACATTTCCCAGATTTCACATGGTATTTCCTCCCTCTACCGGCCCTCACCAGACGTCCCTCAGGCGGACCTCAGGAATACGCAGACGTGTCGGGGACCGACAGGAGGAATCGCTGGTTTCGTTGTCCTGGAAACCGGTGAAGGCAGCACACTTGGGAGACCGGTCTCCGGGACCTTTAAGTGCCAGTAGAGGAGGTCGCAGAGGCTATGCCAGAGTTCTCCTCAAATCAGCAGTGGGAGATCCGTCTCCTTGACAACAGTTGCAGTTTCGCCCTCCCTCTTCAGTACTAGGTTAAAGGAAGGATAAGGCTGGTCAGCGAAAACAGACCTCTGAGTATTAGTTTGCTCGTCCCGTACCGCCCACTCTCTAGCCTCAGTTTCCCCTCTTGTGAATAGGGAGGAAAATATTACCTGTCAAACGGTGCTTGTCTATCCCTTTCGGACATTAAAGTCTCCGTTTCCCTTCCTCAGAAAAGACAAGAAGGTTTTGGGTTTGCTCATTGTAATGTGTATGGTTGTTTTGCTGAATCGCTATACCACGTGCTTGCAGTACCCACGGTGGCCAGAAGACGGCGTGGGATTCCCTTAGAACTGTATTACAGAAGGTTGTGAGCCACCATGTGGATGTTAGAAGTTGAATCCAGGTCGTCTAAAATAGCTTCGTTATTAACCTCTTCGCCATGTCTCCAGCCCTATCCCCACCTCCCACCCCAATCAATGCCCGCACACACCAAGAAGGTTATGAGATGTAGTTTCTGCTCACATGATAGGTGGCTCTTACAACCTAGTGGACCAAACAGACTCTCCCCTCCTCACTGGACTTCGAGAAAAGATGACATTGGCAGACAGAGGAAAACATGTGAAGCAGAAGTTGCTATTGTCCTTACCAAATATATGGATGGACAATACCATTTAGTTTCTATTTACTAATAGTTCCTATTTACTAGCTACTTTACAACTTAGAGACTGAGCTTCTATCCCCACAGCAGTTAAACTTAACCCTGTCCCACCTCTCTGCCCCCTTTGTGCCTCATCTTGGTAAGTGTGCCAAGCACACAAGCTGCTTTTCTATTTCTAGAGCCTGTAATACGACATTCCTTTCCAACGTGGTGCTTTTTACATTCTGGTTGGATTTGCTTCATATATGCTTTTAAGCTCTTTTGAGACAGAGTTTCTTGTAGCCCAGGTTAGCCTCAAACTCACCGTGTACTTAAGGATGATCCTTTGCCTCCACCTCCAGAATGCCAGAATTTGAAGTGTGAACTACCATGCCCAGTTTTATTTTCATGTTTATCCATATTGGGCTTTTTTTTTTTTTTTTACTACATTTATTCCTTGTGATTTAGTGTGTGGAGGCGGTGTCTTGAGTGCCACAGTTTGTATGTGGAGGACAGAGGACTGCTTTCAGTTGGTTCTCTTTCCACCAAGCCGAGACTGGGGGTTGAAAGCAGGACAGCAGGCTTGACCGCAGGTGCCTTTGCCCACTGAGCCATCTCAATGACCCAATTTCCTTCCTTTGTAAAACTGAAAATTGTAATCTCAGTCCTTGGGAAATGGACGCAGGAAGATCAGGAAGTTGAGATCTCCCCCTTGACTATATAGTGAGTTTGAAGCCAGCTTGGGCTACATGAGACTCTTCCTCAAAAAGCAGTGAGATGGCTCAGCTAGTAAAAGTGCTTGCTGCCAAGTATGACGAGCTTTGATCTTGGCACCAGAGGGTGGAAGAAAAGAACTAACTTACACAAGTTGTCCTCTGGCCTACAGCCGTGTGTGTGTGTGTGTGTGTGTGTGTGTGTGTGTGTGTGAATCATTTGTTTAAAAATTAATTTACATGTATGGGGGGGGTTGTCCATAACAGCAGCAAGCAAGCATTCTTAACTGCTGAACCATATCTCCAGTCACCAAGCTTAAAACAAAACAAAACAAAACAAAAAAACAGCAACAAAGTTTGGGGACATGGCTTAGTATTAAAAAAACTTGCCTAACATGTTTAAGGCCCTGAATTTGTTCCCAGCACTGCAAAGAACAGAATTAAATACGATTTTGTTGTATGAATATGGACCATTTTGCTTCTCCATGTGTGAGAGGGCTGCTTTAGGCAGACACAGGAAGGATCTTATCTCTTGTTTAAAACCTTCCAGTATACCCTTTGAGTTTCTCCTGTATGGTCACCCACATGTGTGACTCTCTCAGACCAAGTTCCTGTTAAAATACAGGGTCTTTGTTTACATCAGCAGAAACAGGCTGCTCAGAAGCTGCAGGCCTGGGCCAGGCAGGGCACGGGGACAGAGCAAATAGACTAGGAGGAAGCTTCCAGCCTCCACTCCCCACTTGGCCCGGTGCCCGTGGGCCGAGTACAAGGTTCACAGAGGCCTGCAGCCCCGCACCTCTCCTCTCACTCCCTCATTGCTATAATGGAGTGACCACCTGCATATAGTCACATTCTCCCCACCCCTCTCCAGAGCAGGGTTTTAATAAAGATATTTTCATATAGGGGCTGGAGAGATGGCTCAGAGGTTAAGGGCTCCAGAGGTCACAGGTTCAATTCCCAGCGCTCGCATGGCAGCTCACGACTGTCTGAAACTCCAGTTCCACGGGATCTGACACTCTCGCACTAGTGTACATAAAATTAAAATTAAACTATTTTTTAAAAAGTACATAGGCTTAAGCATATCAGTAAAGAGAAAAACAAATACTCAAAAAGCGTGGCTCAGAAGATGCAAAAGCGTGAACATGGGCTTCTCTAAGAGAGTTGCCTGCAGTACTGCAGCGGAGCATCACCTGGGAGTTTATTAGACGTAAAACTCGGCCCCATTCTCCAGTCTAGCGACTCAGAAACTCTGCTAGCTTATGCAGCAATTTCTTCAAGGGGATCTTTTTTTAAAATGGGGTCACATGTGTAGCCCAGGTTGGCCTGAAACTCATCAGGTACCCCAGTTGATCGTGAACATTCTTCCCTTCTGCCACGTGAGTCTCGGGGCTGGAACCTAGACAGTCAAACCTAGCAGAGAGCATCTGTTTTAGTTGGGGTTCCCATAGCTGTGAAGAGACACCGTGACCAAGGCAGCTCTAAAGAACAACATTTAACTGGGGATGGCTTACAGGTTCAGAGGTTGAGTCCATGGGAAGCATGGCAGTGAGCAAGCACGGTGCTGGAGGAGGAGCTGAGAGTTCTACATCTTCAATGGAAGGAAGCCAGGAGCAGACTGTCTTACAGGCAGCTAGGAGGAGGGTCTTAAATCCCACCCCCACAGTAGCACACTTCCTCCAACAAGGCCACCCCTACTCCCACAAGGCCACACCTCCCAATAGTGGGCTCCCTGGACCAGGCATATTCAAATCACCACAGCACCTTTACCCAGTGAGCCTCCCAGATGGGCTCTAAACCATCATCTTCATCTGAGAAGCCAGATGGCGCAGGCCTGACATCCTGGCTACTTGGGAGGCTGAGGCAGGAGGATGAAAACTTCATAGTCAACCTGAGCTACACAGTGAATTCAAGGCCAGCCTGGGCAAGTTACTGGGACCTTGTCCCAGAATAGAAAGTAAAAAACGGCTACTCTGCCTTTTGGCTGAGATCAAAGGTAAGACATAAGAGACCTTTGGAACTAGATCGCAATGACTGCCAGTGAAGTACCTGCCTCATAAGCATGAAGACGTGAGTTGGGAGTCCCCAGTATTCTGTAAGCTGACCCCAGTGAAGCACAAGCTGTAATTCCAGAGCTAGAGAGACAAAAACAGTTCTATCCCGGGCCTTACTGCCCTGCCAGCCCAGTGGAATCAAAGAGCTCCAGGTTTAGTGAGAGAGCATGTCTCAGAAAACAAAGGCTGGAGACATGGCTCAGCAGTTAAGAACACACACACACACACACATAGTTCTTGCAGAAGACTGAGTCCAGGTTCCAGCATCCATTTTAGGTAGCTCACAACCATATGAAACTACAACTCCAACGGATCTGACCCCTTTGACCTCTGATCTCAGGTACCTGAAACTCACATGCATATATGAATATCCCAGACACGCAATTAAAGGTAAAACCAAAGCTTTAAACCTAAGGTGGACAGAAATTGTGTAAGATACCTGACACCTATCCTTGAATGTGACATACATGCACTCACAAACATGCACATACCCACACACATATGTACACCACACAACACAAAGTAGAAGAGGGCAGGAGGTATAGCACATCAGCAGGACATTTGCCTGGTGTGTAGAGGGGCTGGCTTAGGGGTAGAGCACCTACCTAGAATCTTCCAGTGAGGGCTAGGGACAGGGCTCAGTGGTAGAACCTCTGTATAACAGACATCACATCCTGTGTTCAGTTCCCAATATTTAAGAGGAAGAAAAGAAGAGGAAGAGGAGGAAGAGAGACCTCCACTCATGGCACTGAGCCATGGCTGAAGACTCAGCTCCCTCCTCCTCTAGTTCCCCTGCTTCCTGACACTCTGTTGCCCCTACCCAAGACTTCTCCAGCAACCTGCCTGCTTTCCACAGGCTCTTTCCAGTGAAGTTAAGGCATTGTGGCATATGTCTGTTACCTGGAATCTCTACCTTTTCCACCCCTTTGCTGATGCAACTTAGGATGGCGACCTGCTTTCAACTGCTACTGAGGAGACTGTCTATCCATGCAATAATTCATCCGAAGAATAGCAGGAAGATACACTGTCCAAGGGATCGTTGATGATTGGGATGAAAAGAAAATCATGAAGGTGTATTAAAGAAATTTGTCTGCAGTGGTACTGTGACTGAACATCCAGGGATGAGGAAGTTATTCAGCTACAGGGTGACCAGCACAAGAACATATACCAGTTCCTGACAGAGTCTGTAGTGGCCACCAACCACCAACTAGCTAATGGTTCCTGGGTTCTGAAGCTTATGTGAGGCTTTCCTTGCAATGGGTAAAAGTTCACCAGTCTGCCAAGTTCAGCATGGCCAGGTAAGGGACCGGATGACATGGTTCCCACTCCTGGAACAGAGCCAGCGGGACATGGGCCTCCACAACTGTTGATGGTTGCTGTGGGAACAAGGCTTGTTTATAGAATAGTTTTCACATTCTTCCTTTGAGTATGTCCTCTCTGCCAAGCTTTAATGACTCCATGATAATCAGAGGCAGCATGAGTTTGGGAGGCAAGAGTGTGTCATGTCTCACCAAAATAGTAGAACCTTCAGGACAGCCCTTAAGGCTGTGGGAAAGAATACTGAAAACATAAGTTCGAAAATATATAACTTCTCAACTATACAAAATGTAAAGATGCAATATGAACTGTATAAGGAGCTTCACAGATCTAAAGGAACAGAGGCAGCTGCACCACGAGCCAGATTGTCAGAAAGATACTAAGGAAGGAGATAAAGAGATTTAGGGAGATATGATAGAAAGGTAAGATCCTACCCAGCTAAGGTTTTTTGTTTGTTTGTTTGTTTTTTTGTTGTTGTTGTTGTTGTTTATTACAAAGGCAGGTAGATTCCTGAGTTCAAGGTCAGCTGGGAGAGAGGATGTTTAGGTCCAGGCCCAGGCCTGGTAGGAATGGTAATTTAAAGTGGGGTCCCACCCAGTTATTGTATTGTCTGTGCTTGCTGTCTCTTTTTAAGAATCAAGGTGCTGGGATCATGGGATGCTGATTCATGGTATAATCAAAAGGGAACCTGTTGTGTTTTATAAAAATAAGGAGAGGAGAGAGGGAATATGTTTGGTGGATGTGTAGTCAGGTGTGGGACAAAGGGTTGCCTCTGTGGGCCCATGCTGAGGCATCCCTTCCCCTTCAACTTCCCCCCCTCCCCTGGAGGGATCAGCCACAAAAGGGTATAGTATAGAATAGAGCTTATTTAGGGCATGGGGAGGGGAGTAGAGACAGAGAAAGGCAGAAAGAGCAGAGGAGTAGAGGCTGGCCATGAGCACGTGGACAGAGGGGGAGGGGAATGGGGAGAGAGGGAGAGCAGGAGAAAGGGGACAGTGAAGAAGCAGAAGAGTGAGGAGGGGCCAAGCCGCAAGAAATTGCCAGGTAACTGTAGGGCGGAGCTTAGACAAAATGCCAAACCTGGGGTAATGACTGAATTGATATGTAAAATCAGACTGAGTTTTTTAGAATTGCAAAACAGCTATCTTGAGCAGAGACACCTCACGATATCCCCCCCACACACACACACACACTCCCCAGAGGGGGGGAAAGGGAGAGGGTTGGGGGAGGGAGGAGTGGCATCTCGAGCAGAACTAGGCTGGCAGCTTGAACCCGTGATTTGTCTTCCGGTTGTTTGTTTCACCGTTCCCAGACCCTCCTCCTCAGGAATCCCTCTCCAAACTGAGGCTGGTCCTTGGCATCAGTCCTTTGTCATGAATTTAAAAACTTCTCAGCCTAGATAACACAGCTAACTGGTGTGCGCTGTGGGAGGAGTGGTCCTGCTTTTTTTCAGATTTTACTTTATTTTAGTATACGAGAGTTTATCCCGGAGGAAGTCAGAGAGTGTGTCAGATCCCCCGGAACTGGAGTAACAGACGACTGAGCCACCATGATGTGGATACAAGGAACTCAACCCCAGTCCCCTGCAGGACTCTTAACCTCTGAGCCATCTCTTCAGCTGCCAGGGGTCCACTTTTTAACTTGGTCTCATGTACAGCTTTCATGCAATAAACTGAAAACAGCGGACAAAAAGACAAAGACCCAGTAAGAGGCGGACACTTGTGACCTAGAGACAATTCAGATACCCCAGAGTCCTTGCTAGAGATTGGCTGAGGCTCAAGAGTTTGGGTGCCTTGGCCAAAGCAATATGAAGATGGATTTGCTAGTGGGGCTTTCTGGGAGTGTTTCTTCCACTATAAAAATGAGATCACCAGATCTCGTTTCTCATAAGAAAACATTGCCCACTAATCCGGTCTGCAGGTAACACTAGAGCATGGCAGCTATGGAGCTGGAGCAGTGGCTCAATATTTAAGAACATATAGTGCTTGACCTAAAAGTGTCTATTGCTGGGACAAAACACTATGATATGGGCTGGAGAGATGGCTCAGAGGTTAAGAGCACTGACTGTTCTTCCAGAGGTCCTGAGTTCAATTCCCAACAACCACATGGTGGCTCACAACCACCTGTAATGCAACTTGATGCCCTCTGCTGGCGTGAATGAAGACAACCACAGTGTACTCATATATATACTTCCATAGTGTAGTCCATCTTTGAAGAAGGAAGTCAAGAACTCAAACAAGGCAGGAACATGGAGGCGTGAGCTGGTGCCGAGGGATGCTGCTTACTGGCTTGCTCCCTATGGCTTGCTCAGCCTGCTTTCTTATAGAGTGCAGGACCACCAGCCCAGGGATGGCCCGACCCACAATGGGCTGAGCCCTCCTCATTAATTACTAATTAAGAAAATTACTAATTAAGAAAATGCTCGACAGGCTTGCCTGATCTTATGTAGTCATTTTCTTAAATGAGGTTTCCTCCTCTCAGATGACTTTAGCTTGCGTCAAGTTGACATAAAGTTATCCAGCCCAGGAAGAAAGAAAGAAAGAAAGAAAGAGAAGATGAGAAAAGGAGAGAGGAGGGCAGGGGAGGAGAGGAGAGGAGAGGAGAGGAGAGAGGAGAGGAGAGGAGAGGAGAGGAGAGGAGAGGAGAGGAGAGGAGAGGAGAGGAGAGAGCTCCAAGTTCTGAGGAAGGACAGGCCGTCCCTCAACAACAAATGAAGAGTAAAAACGCTGTGTGCTATTGGAGAGAACCCAAGTTTGGTTCCTAGCACCCATATCAGGCTGCTTATAACTACCTATAATTTTGCTGCAGAGGACCTATCATCCTCTTCTGGTATCCAAGGACACCCACACACAGGTGGTGAATGCACACAAGTACACATAAAGTTAAAGAAAAAATCTGTGGGGGCCATCTGGAAACCATGAAGCATCAGTAGTAGCCAGGACTTACACAGAGGCTAATTAGAGAGGAGGGAGGACCCTGAGACCCTTGTGGAATGGTGAACTAAGTACCTTAGATACAGTATATTCATATTCAAGTTCTCTCTCTTTCTCCACCTCCCGCCACCTGTTTCTGAGCAAGTTCTTTCTTTGAAACCTAGGCTGTCCTTGATCTTGCTGTGTAGCTCAGGTTAGCCTTAAACTTAGTCCTCTTGCCTTTTCCTCCAGAGTGTTAGAGTTATACCTATGTGCCACCACATCTGCCCACCCCAGCCACTTTTAGCCAAATTCTTCTCTTTTCAAGAGTTATGTTTATTTAACCCCTGATGCCATCTCTTTAGCTCATGGAGGAGTTTTTTCTCCAAGGCTGAGCTTCCCATCCATGGCTTACTTCCCATGGTTAAACCTCCCCTTCAGGCTTCTCTTTCCCACTGTCCCACTGCACCAGACAGGTTTATACCATGAGATAAACAATAGAACAGTCTTCTAGCTGTTCTCAAGGACATGGTGTTCCCTCCTTATCACAGACCTGGCAGACAACTGCCTGTCCTCAGACTTTGGAGGACACTTGGAGACAAGTATACATGGGCCTGGAATGGGGTGGGGGAGCCCCATTTTCCTGGGACAACTTCTCAGTGAACTCAAACAGCACATGACAACTTACCAATGTAATGTACGTGTCACTGCCCTGCACAGTCCCAGGCAAGTGGCTCCATCAGGGACACAACGGCTGATCCTAGCTTTTGTGGGGAGGGGTTCCCTTCGAAGAAGTAAAGACTCAAGGAAAGAGGTTCCTTTCTGACATCTCTGGGCCCCAGGGTGAGAATTCCTTTGGCAGAAAATACGGGTCATACCTTCTTAAAGCTCCCAGCTTCTTTGTAGCACCACTATAATTACTACTCAAAATAATAATTACCATTTTCTCTTAGCATGGTGCTTTGAAGAGGCAGGATCCTTCAGGGCAGGGATGTGGTTTGGTTCATTTCTGGGTCTCTTGCCCCTGGCACCAGGAGGCTTAGATTATGTTTATTGGACAAATGGATGATGGATGAGCTGAGCAGGTGAGCTTGGGAGGAAAAGGGGCAGGGAAAGAGCAACGTGAACAAGGGGTGGGTCTGTCAGACTGTACCTCACAGCCTGGGCTCTTAAAAAGTGAGATTTGAGTGTGTGTTATCTTTTGATCTATAGACATTTTAGGTTAGATGAGGGGCTGGGGTGTAGCTCAGTCAGTAGAATGCTTGCCTAGCATGTACAAAACCCTGGGTTCAGTCTGCAGCTCCATATGAAATGGGTGTGGTGGTGAAGGTGTAATCCCCTTGTGTGTGTGTGAGCCAGCAGCAGGTGGATCTCTGTGAGTTCAAGGGCAGCTTGACCTATATGGTGAGTTCCAGGCCAGCTGGGGCTAATGTAAAAGACAGACAGACAGTTAGACAAACAAACAAGATTGTGCTGGCAGAGGTGGCTCAGTGATTCTTACAGCTTTGCCAGGGACCAGAATTTGGATCTTAGCGTCCACATCTGACAGCTTGCAAATGCTGTAACTTCAGCCCCAGGAAATCTGACACAACCTCTGTCCTCTGTGGGCACCTGCACAAATACAGACACATAGACACAAGCAGACATATGCACATGCAAATACAATACAAAACATCTTTAAAAACTGGGGCAGGGTGCAGCTCAGGGGTTAAAAGTGCCTGTTGGGGCTGGAGAGATGGCTCAGCGGTTAAGAGCACCCGACTAATCTTCCAGAGGTCCTGAGTTCAATTCCCAGCAACCATATAGTGGCTCACAACCATCTGTAAAGAGATCCGATGCCCCCTTCTGGTGTGTCTGAAGACAGCTACAGTGTACTTATATATAATAAATGAATACATCTTTTTTTTTTAAAAAAATTGCCTGTTGATCTTGCAGCACCTGATTTCAGTTACCAGCATCCACATCAGAGGACTCACGGCCACCTGGAACTCCAGATCCAGGGACTTTGACACCTTGTTCTGGTCTCCTTGGGCAACTCTCTTTATGTGCACATACCCAAACAAATATGGATGCCTGAGGAACAATCGAAGTGGACCTCTGGCCTCCACAAATGTACACCTATACATGCACATGCACACGCTGTCTCTCTTTTCACACACACACACACACACACACACACACACACACACACACACACACACACACGAAGAGGGTGCTCGTGTGTGGGCTCAGAGTAGAGACAGGAGAGGTGGTTTGATCAGCCTTGCCAGTAGATTAGTCACTTCACAATGCTGCGACCAAAATATCTAATGTGAACCACGTAAGGGAGTAAAGACGTTTTGGTTCATGGTTTTCAGTCCATCGTAGCAGAGTGTGTGGTGAAGGAAGTTCACATCATGGTAGACCGGAAGCAGAGAGAGGGGTGGGAACCAGAGATGGATGGAATCCTTAAAGGCCCCCACTGTAACTGGCCTACTTCTACAAGGGAGAACAAGACCTAAGATGAGCACAAGCTGCCGGGGAAGAAGCACTCAAGACAGGAGCATGTGGGGAACGTTTCAAATTCCTGGAGCTGGACTTAAAGGCTACCGTGTGCCTGCTCGGGAATTCAAGCCCTCTGGAAGGGCAGTTTACATTCATGCCTGCTGAGCCTGAATCTTTCCGGCCCCAACCTTGCCCTTCCGGTCCTTCTGTCTCTATCTCCCTTCCGAGTGTGGCGCTGTGACTATAGCACTAGACACGCAGTACCCTGAACCTCCATTATAACATGAACTGGATGAGGTGACACGAGTGTAATCCTAGCACTGAGGAGGCAGAGATAGGAGGATTAGCAGCTCAAGGTCATCTTTAGCTACATAGCAAGTACGGCTTCAACCTGGGCTCAGGACGCCCTGTTTCAAAATACAAAACAAAAGCCAAAACACTGAGGCGGAAGAGATGGCTCAGCAGTTAAGAGCCCTGGCTGCCCTTGCAGAGGACCCAGGTTCAGTTCTTAGCACCCACATGGTTGCTCACAGCCCCGTGGAACTCCAGTTCCTCTAACATCCTCTTCTGGCCTCTTCAGTCACTTGGCATGTACACGGTATACATCCGTATGTACAGTCAGGCGAATACTTGTATACATACAACTGACAACGGAAGCGTTTAAAAACAAAACAAAAGCCTTAACAAGCAAAAAGAAATACTCTGTCAATTTTATTTCTTAGAAAAGAGCTCTAATCAGACATTAAAGAAATTATCTTGTAGGCCTATGAAACGTGTGTTCTCGGACTCAATATATAGCCAAGGATGTCCTTGAATTTCTAATCCTTCTCCCTCCGCCTCCGGAGCTCTGGGATCACCTACACGCAAGCGCTGTGCCTGGCGTATGGACTGCCCGGACGTCTAACCCAGGGCTCTCTCCACACTGGGCAGCTGTTCTATCAATTGAACAACGTCAGAGATACTGGAGCGGCAAGGGCCTCCTGGGCCTCCTGCCCTGCATTACTCTGAAGGACTCAACGGTGGCTCTCCCCATCTCAGTCCCTCTCCCCCCACCCACCTTCTCATCTAGAAGGGTCTGAGAGTAAAGTCCAGACCGCCTTACTTTTATAAAGACCTGCAACACCTCACCAGCTGCAGACGTGCAGGTACAAGGTCAGATCGAAGCCACGATGGAAACATTTTATACTGCAGGACAGAGTGTTGTCTGGAACGCACGCCTTTGGAAAATAACACCTGTCACCAAAAGAAGAGAAAGGGATAGAAGCATTTTCCAGAACCGTTTAGAATCTACAGATGAATTCTTCTTCCTAGGTTCTAAGAATATTCCGTTCCCGGGAAGGGAAAGTTTACCCGGTTTTCCAGTTTGTTTCTTTATACCTCTTTACCTTTGTCTGGACATTTTATCATTGTCAAAGCACGGTTCACCTCAACTGAATGGAAATCTGAGGGCTCGACATTTCCTTATCAGGGGAAAATAAGCTCTCTGGTTAACAGGGCTTGAATCCAAGGAAGTGCAGACGAGTCTTTAAGGCTTCTTGGGCTCTCTCTGCAGCCTGGAGAGTTTAATTTTATTTGGGCAGTCTGCAGGTGAAACTCAAGTAGTCAGGACTGGTGGCAAATGCCTATATCCACCGAGTCATCTTGCCAGTCCCCAATACAACCGTTTATCTATTTATTTACATTTAAATTTTTGTTTTTAGTCGAAGGGCATGCAAGCCCCCCAGTGAGTACATCAGAGGACAGCTTGTGGGAGTGGACTCTCTCCTTTTACCATGTGGGTCCTGGGGATTGGACATGGGTCACCTGGCTTGGTGGCGGGCACCTTTACTCAGTGAGCCGTCTTTTGAGTCACCAATGTGATTTTCAGAGAAGAGAAAGTGGAGGGTATAGATGATGTAATTTCACCCAGTCTTCCTTATTGATCATGTTGAGCCTGAACAACATCTTTTTTTTTTTTTAAGATTTATTCATTTATTATATATAAGTACACTGTAGCTGTCTTCAGACACACCAGAAGAGGGCATCAGATCTCTTTACAGATGGTTGTGAGCCACCATGTGGTTGCTGGGAATTGAACTCAGGACCTCTGGAAGAGTAGTCGGGTGCTCTTAACCCCTGAGCCATCTCTCCAGCCCCTGAACAACGTCTTGTACTGTTTTCCACTATTTGGGTTGGGAGGATCCCTCAGGGTCAGGGTTAAAATGCAGACTCTGGGGGGTGTAGAGAAGTCTCAGAAGTTAAGAGCATTTGCTGCTTTCCCAGAGGACCCACATTCAGTTTCCAGCACCCATGTTAGGCTCACAACCACCTGTTAGCTCTCTCTCTAAGGGGTTTAATGTTCTCTTCATGTATCTCTGGGCATGTACATGGCATTCACTCAAAGTGCCAGTGGGTACTCCCACATACACATACATGAAAACCAATAAAATAAATCTTAAAAATTACAGACCTGACCCTTGGGTTAGTCTAAAACAAAATCTGGGATTCCACATTTCTCATAGACTTTTGAAAGATATCAATATTGCATTCTTGAGAATTTCCCCCAACCCCCACCCCTGCCCCTTGAGATAAGGGTCCATACTCCCTCATAGGAAGAGAAGGAAAGATTAAAAAGACAAAAACAAAATATTTGCATCTCCTGATGAAAACTCAAAAATGTTTGCAAATTTTAGTAATAATAGTTAGCAACGGATGAATGCATGTGTGTGTACATGTGCATGTGTGTGCTTGTGTAACCAGGGGACCCTTAAGGGGATTGTACGTCAACAGCTGCAGTCCCTCAGCTACCGGCAGCTGTTTCCATCACTCTATGGGAGAGGGCATCCCCTGGAGGATGAAGGTTTGTGAAGCGCTCTATGGTGAGGGCTGCCCCTCAGAAATCTATACCTGGGAATTCCTGTGAGCACAGTGACTCTGGAGGCTGAGGTAAACTGTCTGTCGCCTAACACTGAACCAGGTTTGAGATGTTTGGCGATAGAAACTCAGGCAGGCAAAAGTAGTTAAAGGCCAGTATGAATTTTCATGGGAATTTGGAGACATGGCTTAGGGAAGAAGAGTTAAAATAAGCCAACAGGAAGGCTGGGGAGACTTAGGGGCACCAGAGGCTTTTGTTTCTGGAAGGGCTGGGAAGAAACCATCTGTCTGCTAATGCTCTGCACAATCTCATTTGTTTCTTCTACAGACAGGCTCATCCCACACACTGAGAGACAAGGCTGTTCCCAGCTACAGAGCTTGTCAACCTCTGTCACCTCAGGACTCAAGACTCTCACCACAGTTCCAGAGAATGTCAGGGAAGGCCACTGATTGGTCAGTTTGTGTCAGATGACAGTTCCATGACCACCAGTTTGCTGTTCTTTTTCTAACTCTTTCCACTTATCTGAGATCTCACTCAGTCTCATCTTTGCATTAAAGATTTGATTTTCAATATTCTCTCTCTCTCTCTCTCTCTCTCTGTGTGTGTGTGTGTGTGTGTGTGTGTGTGTGTTGTGTGTGTGTGTGTATTCATGCATGTGAGTGTAGGTGCCTGCATAAGAGGCAGTTTGATCTCCTGGAGCTGGAGTTACAGGTGGTTGAGAACTCCACTGTGTGGGTATTAGGGAGCCACATTTGGGAACTCTGGAAGAGTAGCAAGCACTCTTAACCACTGAGCCATCCCTCCAACACCACGATGTTTATTTCTTGATCATTTAACAATCTCAGGTTGGGGCTGAAGGCTTGTCTCTACAAACACTCATTCACAAACCCAGGCTTTCTCTGGCTTTACCACTTTCTCTGGCCCATGTTATATCCAGCAAAAGGCAAAAGAATACCAGGCAGGCATATTTATTTCCTAAGATCATTGGGTTTAGAAGCGGCCTATGACATTTCTGCTGCATCTTATTGGTCAGAACCAAACACAAGGGCACACTTGGATGCCTAGAGAAGTGTAATCCTTGATTGTGAAGAGACACCGGGGAGTGATTCGACATAGTTGCATGGAAAAGAAGAGCCAGTCTTAGCGGTCAATGAGCTATGAGTGGAAAACTGTTATGGTTAAGGTTGATTGTCAAACTGGAAAGATGGCTCAGCAGTTAAGAGTGCTTGGTCCTCTTGCAGGGGGCCTGAGTTGGGACCTTAGCAGCTATGTTGGGCACCTTGAAAGCACCTGTAACTCTAGCTCCAAGGGAATCTAATACCTCCAGCCTCTTCGGGCACCTGCATTCATGTGCATACATTGGCATACATGCATACCCATAATTTAAAATAAAAATTTAACAGGGTAAAAAAAGATTGATGACCAATTTGAGAGGATCTAGAAGGATCTAGACAAGTCTCCAAACATACTGTGGGAGATTATCTAGATTAATTGAGATGGGAAGACCCACATTACCTAGGGGTGGCACCCTTCCATGGGTTGGGGTTTCTGGAGAGCCGAGCACAGCATTCACGCCTGTTTCCCAACTGTGGTTGCAATGCCATGATGGATGGGATCCTCAAACTGTGAGTTCAAGGAAACCCTTTCTCCCTTAAGTGGTCTGGTCAGGTATTCTGCTGCAGCAAGGAGAGAAGTGACTTATTACAGAAATAGCTTAGGATTGGCTGGGTGGGTAATATTGTTTAACTTTGCTTTAAATTGAGACTGGGAAGAGTCAGCAAGCTTATAAAATTCATATGGGTCATGGAACTCAAGAGTTACAAAATTCAGTTGCTATGGCCAGGAATTGCTGCCAGGCTTGACAACCTGGGTAACCCACATGATAGAAGAGAACCAAACAACTCCTGATAGATGTTCTCTGACACACACACACACACACACACACACACACACACACACACACACACACACAGTGTGCACACACTCCAGAAATGGGAAAAAAGAATCCCACACAAATCAGATACAAAAATGACTTGAGGTTAGCGAGGTGGGCTGGAGTTAGGGAAGTATACCGGAGTATCGGGGTGGAGTCATAGTGGGAAAGGAGATGGAGGGGCAAGATAGAATTGCACATTTACTAGAGTTTTTTTTTTTTTTTTTTTAAGATATAGTGTGGAGAGACAGGAGAAAGCCTGGGATTCCCAGAGCCTTTGTTCCTTGTAGTTGTTATTGAAAGCTGTAAAAAGCTGTTCCCCTCAGGGTTTCATGGGTACTAGGTGATTGTGCATCCCTCCTGATCCTTTGAGGTTCACCTTGGAGGAAATATTTAACCTTCGCATTACTTGGTTTAACATTCTAAGAATTCCTCTGGGTGGCCTAGGACTCAGGATGGGATAACTGACTTAACCATGTTTACTGCAGCCAGTTTGCCTTTTAGTTTTGTTAGCTTTGAGCCAGAAAGGAATAGTTAATTATTTTTTACTGTCCTCCGTTTACTTTTTAGCTTTGGGGCCATTTTAATGCCCCTGCTGTGGTTCGCCTTTAGCCCTTTTTGATCAGTTACAAGTAGCCTGTGATCTTTATCACCCGTTGAAAGGTCATGGCTGGTTTATCTTTAATCTAACCACGGAAGTCCAGCGCTTGAACATGAATTACAAGCAATTTGGACATTTTCCACTACAGGGCTCAGCACAGGCCTCCTCTTGACTTTTCTACCTTTCTACATATCCTAACAGCCCAGCAGCGAAGACTGGGTGGTGTTTCTGGGGCATCTTGCTAAGGGTCTGGTCATGCATTCCATTTTCTTAGCTTGTCCTTAGGTGTTATGGATCTTTTTGCCTCTGGGCTTTGCTTCTTCAGGTTGTACTGGATTTTCTCTGGTTGCAGGAGTTTGTTAAAAAAAGTCCACCCCTCACTTAGTCCAAATACCAGCAGCACCTGACGTCTGCTTTTGTAAAGGTAGTTACATTATGATGATACCATTTTTCTCAGAGAAGCTGACATTGCTTTTCAAGTTTCAAATTGCTCCTTGGAAGCAGGTAGCTGTAGAGGGTCCTTTCATTTCCTTTCTTCATCATCAGCATCCTCCAAAACTGTGATGGACCTTTTTTCTAGGAGGCAGTCATAAGTCATGGAGAAACACTTAAGTTTGGAGGCCGACTTTGAAGGTTGGAGGTTATTCTTGCTATGTCACTTAATAAGGTAATGTGACCTCTGGTCCTCTGCAAAATTGAGACGGAGCTCAAGATGAGGTCGTCCCAAAATGCATCCCGCACCGGAGGCGCGAGCAGAAGCGGCGGGGAAGGTTGCATTTTGGGGAAAAACACCAGATTCCGGGAACAGAGCTTTTCCTAGAGACCGGCGTTTGCCTGGAAGTGCCCCGGGGCGGAAGGGGTTACGATGATAGAGACGACAGGAGGACTGTAGTGGTGGGAGCGTCGCAGCGGGCAGCTCATCGCGCAGGCGCGAGCGGCGAGGCTGGGTTGGGGGGCCGCCCCGACACCCGGAAGTGTGCGCCTAACGGGTCGAGCCCGGCCTTCTGTCCTGGGAGGGGGCGGGGCCCGAGCCCCTCCGAGCGAGGCGCCATAGAGCAGGACGGAGGACCAGGGTCCTAGATAATTCCGGAAGTGGCGTCATGAGACGACTCTCGGTACCATAGAGCAGGGGGGGTTCAAGGGGGGTGGCGGTCAGGGGTCGCGGAGCTCCTATGCCTAGAGCGGCGAGGTAGCGGTGGCGGCCTGGGAGGGGGAGGAGAGGGAGAGGCGCGAGCGGAAGCGGCCGGGAAGGTCACTTCCGGCCTGGGCGCCCGTCCCCCTGACCCCAGGGTCTGAGTCGCCGCTGCCGCCGCTGCCACCATCCGCGAGGCATTTGAGAGGAAGAGTGCGGTGTGACGGCCCCGGGGCCGAGGAGGTGAGGGCGGCCGCGGGCTCAGGGGGGCATGCGCCGAGTGCCTGGGATGGGAGCGCGTCGGGAAGCAAGGCTTCGGACGGGGGTGGGTGGGGAGGCGGGAGGGCGAGCGCCGCAGAGCGGACGAGTGCGCGTGCGCGTCGTGTTAGGGGTGTGTGTGGGGGGGTGGGCGTGAGCCGGCGCGCGGCCCGGGAGTTCGCGCGCGCGCGGGAGAGATTGGCGCCGCGGCCTGGGGCAATGCGCGTGCGCTACTCCTGCGGCTGTTCGGGGCCGGCAGGCAGCTCGATTATCGGAACCGTGGAGCCGGGCCTCCCGGACTGTACTTGCAGCGGATCCTGGCCGGAAGTGCCGAGGACTTGTTGGGGGGGTGGTGGGCTAGGCTTGATGTGGGAGGGACCCCGTTGCCTGGACTGGGCTGACCGGAAACGGCGGCCCATGGTCAGTCTAGGCCCTAGTTCTCCCATGTTCTTTCCCAAATCTAGTCGCCTGGCCCGTTGCTGCCTCGGGCGCTATGCGCTGGCCTTTGATCCGGCGGGTAATTACGGGTATGCAGGTGGCGAGAGGCCCATTCATCTATTTCCCCCTCGCGTGCTGACCGGCGGCAGGAAACACGTCCTGGGAGGGGAAGCACCAGGCCAAGGCCAAGGTCAGCACCGTGTGGATCGTAAGGCCCTGCCTGGACTGTTGCCTTCCTCCCCAGGGCGGACTCAGGGCTGGGTCCAGCGCGAAGCCCCGCCCCTCAACACCCCTCCGGCCTCCACCCCTAGTCTGCCTAAGAGTAGGTCACAGAGTGACCCCCAAATTCCGGACATGAGTGCCCTAGCACTTGCTAAAGGTCAGCCGGAAAAGTGATCCACAGACGAAGTAGTGTAGCGTGAACGACACCTGACTTAACACCAGGATAGGAAAATGAACAAGAAGTAGAGATGGAAAGCAGAAGCTGAGATCTGACCCAGTACAGCCCTAGAGAATGCTCAGGGAGTTATTAAGAAGGCAGCGACTTGATGGATTCCTCCAACCCCATAATTTCTGGTTCAGGCTCCGTGTTGGGCATTGCTGAGGATCTAGCTGAGATCTGGCCTCAGCTCTGGGGAAAGCACAAATGGGGTTTAAGTCTCTTGAGTCAAGTGCAGCTAACCTTCCCTTCCTGCTTCTCTGGAGTCACTGAGTGCTGTGCTGCCTGACCCAGAGAAACTTTCACATCAGATTCTGACTTGGCTTATCTCATATAAGCTGAGCTGAGGATGGGAAGGGAAGGGTATATCCTCAGGTTAGGCCCATGGTGAAATTCAAGAATGATTTGCAGCCACTGCAGCCCAAGAGCTCTGAAGCTCAGATCCTTGCTTTGGCTTCCTAACTTCTGCAGTCATAGATAAGAAATTTCATGCCATTCCCCACAAGGACACATTGGAGGTGTTAACAGTGATACCCCCAGAGCAAGGGTTTTCATACTTTGCTTTCAGGCAAAAGTTTAAAAAGTCTCTGGAGCCAGCTCCTGATTCCTAGTCTTGGCCAGCTTACAGTTCTGTGACCTTGGATGTGTCACTTCCCCTTTCCCAGGCTGTTTCCGCCTCAGTCTACTTAATAGTTACATTGTTACAGTTCCCCGAATATGCCCAGTCCATCAAGATTACAAACAACTAATCCCGGGACATTGAATTGCACTGGTAGGGACATCATGTGAGTTGGAGGGCTGTCCTCAAGGTCTCCATGGGCCAGGCCTGCTGGTGGGTGACACTGGCCAACTTGACAAGGATCTTGTAGTTCTTTTTTTTCAGTAGCTCAGGACAATAGGGAGATATGCTAGAATGTCCATGAGAGTTCTGGAGCCTACATGGCACGGGTGCTGTGATCTCTTTGCTGAGCCTTGGACAAGAGGACCCTGGGACTTAGGGCGATGGCAAGGCCATCTATGTAACTATGTAGTCGCTGATGGGCACCCATAGCTCTTGTGAGTGCACAGACACACTTCACAGGTTTTCCAAAACCATATTGTCATCCTCTGACTAACCAAGGATGTGTTAGGTATTGGACTTCCATATTTAGGAGATATTGAACATTTGATGACTTGCTCTGAGAGGTTGGCAGGCACCTGATGCTGAGTTCTCTTTAAGCCCTGGGACAGAAGTGGTCACATTAGTTTTGGCAAGACAGGACAGATACTTGTGCTGGTGCTTGTGTGCTCTGGACCCTAAAGTAACTTCAGGATACAGTATGTGTAAGTTCATGATTGTAGTGCCACCCCTTCTGTTGGAACAGTTCTTTTGGGCAGGGCTGGATCTGGGGTTACAGCCCTATTCTTAAGTGCTAGCCATTGGGTTGGGTTCCTGGTTCCTTATTCTGTGGGTAAAGTCAGGAGGACTGCATTCAGGGCTGCTGGCCTGGAAGACTCTGGAGACCTGGTCTCTTTATAGAAGACCTATAGTAGGATGATTGGAGTAGGAACAGAGGAGGAGAGGCAGAGGTGACTAATACTGGTGGCTGGAATGGGTAGTGAGAATTGAGATTTCTGCTAACTGTAGTGAAGGCCTCACTAGCCAGTGGAAGCTGAGCTGTCATGACCTTGAGGTGGAGTGCAGAAAGCTGTAGAGAGATCATTCTAGTTCCTGTCCAAGTGGGCTGGGTGACCCTGTTGCCACTATGCTTTTCCTATTCTACTTCTGCCTTGGCCTTTCCCTATGGGCTCCCAGAACAGTGGCTTCTCTCCTGTGCCTGGTGGGGAGTGCCTGCCTTACAAGGGATAATGCTGGGGACTAGACACACATTAGATGAAATCTCAGCCTCAAAGCTAAGGGGAAGGCCGCTTAGAGCATAGGTTTGGGTTTGTGTGCATGCAAGATGAGTTGGTCAGGGCTGAGTATAGTTCCTGTCCTCCTTTGAGGACTCAGTCTGCTGGACAGTCCTTGTGATGTTTGGGGGAAGGGAAACCCATAGGAGCTTAGGATTCAGCCAACAGAAGTAGATGTTAATGCTGGTGCACCGAGATGCTGGTGTCCCGAGAGGAGGTCTGACCTACCCAAGTTTGACTCCGCATTTCCTCATGTATGACATGACTGTATGACATTGTATTAGCCACTCAGCTGCCTAGCCCTTGACTTTCTCATCTCTGAAACAGGTATAGCAGTGATAGTGTGCAAGAAGTGCTTCCTTGAATTGTCTGTTGGTAGAAGGTGTCTGCAGGGCTGGAGATTTAGCTCAGTGGTAGAGCACTTGCCTAGCAAGCATAAAGGCCCAAGGTTAGGTCCCCAGCTCCGGAAAAAAAAAAAAAAAAAAAAAAAGAAGGTGTCTGCAGGTTTCTTGTTCAGTACTGGGCATGTGTCACGATATACTGCTGGCATGGGGTGAGATGAGGCACCTTGGCTAGGTCACATGGTTGGGCATCAGTGGGGTAGATTCTTACCCTGGCAGCTTGCCTGTAGGGATTGTCCTCTGGCCTCTCTTCCTGGTGGTTCAGGGGATCAGGATCCAAGCTTATGTGCTTATAACACCGTGTACCCCACAGCTTGGAGTTTAATCTGCTTGCTGAATGTGATCTGTACTGTAGGCTAAGGAAGACAGCTGCTACAGAGAGAAGGGAGGAGTTGGGAAGGCTTCCCAAGGGAGGAACTTTAGATACTGGGCCTTGGCACATGGGCATGTTACCTCAGCTGATCCAGAGAGGTGTAAGGCCAGGTGGTGTCTACACACCTAGAAAACAGCCCAGCTGAGAGGGTGGGTCTGAGATGGCCCTATAATGCAGAATGTAATGTAGTGTTTTTAGAGGGTTTTAGGTTCACAGAAAAGTTAAGCAGGAGGCACCTTTCCCTTATGCTCCTTCTACCAATCCCAGGCTCTGGGTTAGCTTGCTGTTATCAATAAATCCTTATGAACATTGTAATCATCCAGCATGCACAGTGTACTCTTGAAGAGGGTTTTGCATTTGGCAGTTTTCAGTTACTTTCCAAAGGTTAAGAATTCAGGTGCTCAGGAGTGACACATTTGAGGCTGAGAGCTAGTGCTTGGCTTCTGCTTCCTGGCTGTGGTTGGCCAGCAAGGAGCAGGGTGCTCCTCAGGGACTTCTCTAGCTGAGGGCCAGGTGTGCCACAGCTTTACAGTGGATTAAGAATCCAGAAGGCTCTCCTCGGGTAGGTGGGGCCAAGGCTTTTCTCTATCCTGACCATATTTACTTCATTCCCTTGCCAAACAGGCCTTACTAGCCCTGGTTGACAGTGACCATGCTCTCCTGAAGAGACTAGAGTCCACAGGAAGTAGGTGTGCTAGACCAGTTAGGAATCAGAGGCATCTCATCCGCCAAAACACTGGAGGGGAGACCAGGAGGACCAGGAATTGGCTCCATGCCATGTCTAAATACAGCCTCAGATATGGGTAGGTGCAAATGATGTCCTCAAAGTGTGATTACCAAAACTGGATGAGATGGAGCAGTTCCTACAAGCTCACTTTTGTGGAGCAAGTCTAAGAGCCCAGTGATGGCAAACACTGGGATGCATCTGCTGGATGGTGAGGCCTTGCCTGAGGACTGAGGGGACGAAGGCTCAGTTTCAGTCTGGTGCTGGATGTAGGACTTGGTTAAAGAGGAGTTGAAGGGCCTGGAGTGAGGGGAGAGGCCACCCACAGACAAGGGAAGGCAGAAGAGATCTGCTAGGGAAAGCAGAGTGGTTCCTCTAAGGAGCACCCTAGTGAAGGATAGCAGGACCGCGAGCTGAGAGGCCAGCTAATGGCCATCTATGGAACATATTCTAGAATGGTGAGTATCCGGCACACTTAGTGTTTGCCCTCAAGGATCCCAGCAGGAAATAGAAAGATGATAGAGATAATACAGAGCTGGCGTGTGATAGAAGACCCACCTGCACACAGGAGGAGGGAATACCTGAGTCAGCCCGTGAGAGGGGAAGAGGAACAGGCAGCTAGAAAATCAGAGGGAGCATGCTCCAGAGGGGAATGGCAGTAGACAGTGAGATCGGGGGTCTGGAAGATGGGAGTATGCAAAGCCTAGGCAAGACTGAGGTCTTTTGATATGTGGGGTGAATTTTGGTTTTGTGGCTAGTGGAATGTGTGATGGGACTTTTTTAGGCATGAAAGTGTTTCTTGCTCATGACAGTTTTACTGAATTAGGGGATCCCTTCCATAATGTACAATTCACCCACTAAAGGCACAGTTTGCTGGCTTTTACCATGGTCACTCAGAAAATTTCCACCTGCCCTGCCCCAGTCCTGGGAGCCATTGCATTTTCTCTATGGCAGTGGTTCTCAGCCTTCTAATGCTGAGACCCTTTAATACAGTTCCTCATGTGGTGACCCCCAACCAGAACATTATTTTCCTGGTTACTTTATAACTAATTTTGCTACTGTTTATTAGTTGTTAGCAGGTCTCTGCTATGTGACTCCAACAGGGGTATCAATGGACAGGTTGCTCTGTGGGTTTGCTTATTTTAGGTGTCTTACACAGAGTTGAGCAGTATATGTTTTCCTGAATTTGGCTTGCTTTACAAGCAGAAAGCCTTGGAGGTTCAACTTTGCTCTGTGTGTGTTTTTGTGGCTGTGTGCTGTGCTTCACAAGTTGGCCATTTGTATTGGCTCTTTGGGGCTTTTGGGTTTACGGCTTCCCTGAACATTCACATCTAGAGTTCCATGTGGAGGATCTTTTCCTTCCACACTCTTAGAGTGTAGACTAGTAAGTTGCCGCATTGATGGGTGATTTTTTTTTTTTTTTTCCCCTGTAACCTGGAGGGACTGACAGGTGTTTTCCGAAGCAGGTGCGCCACTTTGCCCTCTCTGTAGCCAAGGCAGAGGCTTCCTTTCTCGAAGTCCTTTCATGACACTACTCTGTAGTAAGAAGTGGAGCCTCTTTGTGTTTCTGCTTGAATTTCCCTGTGGCAGCATCATTTCACGTGCTCACTGGCCGTCTGGATATCTTTGAAGAAAAGGCTATTCAGATCTTTTGCTCAGTGTGGCGTTTGTGTACGGTCTGTGTTTGTGCTCGTGCTTATGAGCACATGTGGAGGTTGACTTCAGTCACTTCTCTATTTTTTTTTTTTCTATTTTTCGGAGCTGGAGACCGAACCCAGGGCCTTGCGGTTGCTAGGCAAGTGCTCTACCACTGAGCTAAATCCCCAACCCCCACTTCTATTTTAAAGATTTATTTACTCATCTACTTAACATGTATGATATGTACCTGTTTATGTGTGCCATCTGTATGCAGGTACTTGAGGCCAGAAGAGAACATTGGATCCTCTGAAACTGGAATTACAGGCAGATGTGAACTGCCATGTGGGTGCTGAGAACCAGATCCAGGTCCTTATTCACTGAGCATCTCTCCAGCCTCTTTTTTGAGATGGGGTTTTATTGAGCCTGGAGCTTACCCTTTTGGGTCGATAATGTAGTTGGCCTTGCAAGCTCCCCTCCCCAAACAGGCCTGGCCGTTCCTCCTGGCCCTGGGGTTACAGCTCCGTACTTGGTCCTCAAGCTTGTGCAGCCACTGAGCCATCTGCCTCAGCTTGTTTGCTCAGATTTTTATTCATGCTATTTGAACTGAGTAATTTTTTTTTTTTACAAAGATTAAGGTCATGGAGTGGAGAGGGGTCTTAAGAGGCTTAGTTTGGATCCAGAGCTGGGGAGGGGAGGCACTCAGAAGCAGGTCCTGGGGTGGGCAAGTGGAGGGAGGAACGAGAACAGAGGAGGCAATGATTTGGTTGGGGCCTTTGAGAAAGGGGGAAATGATGTCCTTGCTGGTGACCCAGGGATGTGGGTGTGGACAGAGTGTGCTTGAGACTCAGAAGTAGATGGGGGCACTTGGTGACAGTGAAGTCAGAGAGGGTGTTTGTTGATGAGAACCAGTAGAGAACAGTCGGCCTGCAGATGACTGGTTGGTAAGGAAGGAGATGCATTGGGATGTCACCACTCTTGCCTGCTGGCGGGAGGAGAGGAGTGAGGCATACCAGGCTGGAAGACAGAAACAAGAGTGTGCGCAGGAGGGGCTGCTTCTGCACCCAGGCCCAGCAGGCAGGGGGAAGAGGAGGCAAGATTGGCAGCAGAAGAAAGCAAGGGGATAATTGGTGGGCAGGCATCCAGGGGGTGTGTGGGTGGGACCTCATAACAACAATAATAACAATAATTTGTCTGGGCTTAATAGCTCTGTCAGATCCATGTGCTAATTGGATTGCTTAAGGGCCCTGCTGGGAGGGGTCGGGGCTGAGGGAGGGTGCCTTTTCTTCTACCTCTTCAAGGTGGAGGTCAGAGCAGGGTGAGCACCTGTAGAGGCTGGAGGTGCTGGCTGAGAAGGGAAAGGAGTAGGAAAGGAGAGGGTAGGATGCACCTCCAGGGTTCCTGTTCAGAAGGTGCCTAGCATCATGTTGCCTGGACTTTTTTATTTCTGCAGAAGTTCTGGAGTCTGAACCTAGAGGATCAAACCTAGGGCCTCTGTCACATGCCAGGCATGAGTTCTGCCACTGATCATCTTTGCACATCTTGGGAGTTTTCTTGGGCTCAGGTTGGGACCCTTCTCTGTGGAGCTATCATGAGACATGGAGCTGGGTTGTAACTTCTAAGATTTCCCTGGTGCCTCTGTGTCTCCCCTGCAGATAAAGTATCTGTTCCCCACGCTGTGAGATCTGGGGTGTGCCCCACACCTCAAGAACTTGAACAAGAGGGCCAGTAGTTTATCTTTATGAATGGGTGAGTGAATACACGGGAAGACTGGATCCTTCTTGAACCCTTTGCAAGAATATGAATCCCTGATTCATCCCCACAAGCTTGCTTCCACTGGAGGCTTTCACACGTGCTGTGAAACACCTGTCGTACAAGGATACGGCTGAGCCCTGAGAGCTCTTACCTGCTCAGGGTCACAGTGTGCAGCTGTGGTGACATGGGCTGGACTTCCAGGCTGGGATTTTCCAGATGAAGAGAGGTGTGTCCCTCCGTCTGGTATCAGGCCTGCTCTCAGCTTGTTTGCTTAAGCCGGCCAGGTGCTGTCAGCTCCTGTAGCACTCTGTCCTGCTCTAGGCAGCCACCTAGATAGCCCTGCAGTTCTGCTAACTAGAGGAGACAGACATAAGAGGGGCACCATTGAGGCTTAATAAAGATCTGCCTCTACTCCACAGATAAACCCAGGTTCCTGTGTTGTGTGGCCTGCTGCACCTCTTTGCCAGTTTGCCGACAGGGGCCTGGGGCAAAGCAAAATGTTATGCAGCAAGGCAGGAGGAACAGAATGCCTTCCCTTTCTGAAGTTCAAGTTTTCAGGGCATGTTGTGTGTGTTTGTGGAGAATGGACATTGATGGCAAGTCTTTCCCAGTTATTTTCTTAATTTTTAAAACTATTGTTGACTGAACTTGGAGCTCCCCATCTTGCTAGACTGTCTGGCCAGCAAGCCCCAGGAAACCTTGTGTCTCCACTCCTTAGCAGTGGGGTACAGGCATTCTGCCATGTTCAGCTTTTACATGGGTGCTGGGTACTGGACTTTAGTCTTTCTGCTGTGTGACAGGCCTTTTCAGGCTGAGTTTTCCATCTCCCAGCCCCTACCAGAACATTTTATATGGTACTTCACTCATGGTATAGGAGCCAACCCTTCCCACAGCCTGGACCCAGCAGTGTTGTGGACTTGTGTGCTCCCTAGGTTCAGAGGAACTTAGACAATCATCAATAGCAGCATATGGCCTGTCGATAAGCTAGGCTGCCTCCTGTTGGCTGTGCTCCCAACCATGGCTTTCCTCAGGACTCCCACAGTCCTTGGCTTTGAAAGTTGCCCTTGTTTTTGCATTTCTTGCTCATTAATATTAGGAGTCAACTAAACATTTCCTGTAATTGGCCAGATAGTGCAAATCAAAATTGTTATAGGTGACTCGGAACATTTAAAATGTGACCATTTGAAGGGAGACACCATAGTGTCAGTAGGAAGAATTTGGCCAGGCTGGCAAACCTTTTCCAACCTGCACAGGTTAGGCTCTGCATCCTTGGTTGTAACCCTGCCAGCTCTCTTTGGGGCATCAGTTTCCTTTGGGGTTTTCACTGCCTGGTCAGTATAGTAAGGCTTCCTGGTTTTGGGAAAGAGGGTGTCCTCCTCTGACCACTGAAGACCTGAAGGGGTGAGGCGAGTAGAATACAGGCAGGCTTACCCTGCCTCCTACCTATAGCCCGGCCCTCCTTCCTGCAGGAAGTTGGATGGAGCTGGGAATTCCCACCTACTTGAGCTTGTTTACTTGAGCTTGTTTAAGTGAGAACACAGTATCACACTTAGCAACCGCCTTTCACTGGCCAACCCTCTCTTCCTCGTCTTTGACTCCTGCCAGTACCTGCAGCTCAAGTCCTGTTTCCCCCCTTCCCCTTAGGTACTTGTATACTTTTTAAAAAGTTCTATTAAAGGTATTTGTGTGCTGAAAATGTGTTGGTGTTTTATTATTATTATTTTTATTATTATTATTTTTTTCTGCGACAGAGTTCTCTGTGTAATAGCCCTGTCCTGGAACCCACTCCATAGGCCAGGCTGGCCTTGAACTCAAATTTGCCTGCCTCTGCTTCCCCATTGCTATGAGTAAAGGCACGTGTCACTACTGCCACAGCTAGAAATATGTTGCTTTAAAGCAAGCACACAGTTGGGTGATATATTTTAATATATTTAGAGTTGTATAGCAGTCACTGCTGTCTAGTCCTGAATGTTTCTATTACCTGTCAGGAAGACCGTACCTCTTCATGGTCACTGCTGTTTATGTCCTCCCCTGCAGCCACTCACCAGTCTGCTTCTTGTCTGTGGATTTGTCTACAGAGTCCATACCCATGGACTCCTACACGGTGTGACCCTGGTCTTAGTGACCTTGAGTAGTTCACTCACACAGAATCTTATACCATGTGACTGGGTTTATTTGATCCTGAGCTTAGTGATCTTGGGCATTTCATTCACAGAAACCTATTCCTGGTGATCCTGGGCTTTGTGATTTAGGTAGTTTATACACATAGAGCCATACACCATGTGACTCTGGGCTTAGTAACCTTTGGCATTTCATGCAGCCATGTGGCCCTAGACTTAAGGATCTTGGGAAGTCTATGCATATGGAATTATAGGCTTAGTCTTTGTTTCTTTCCCTAGCATTTGGTGTCTGCTTTTTAGCTGCCACACACAGCACTTGGATGCCTGTTCACTCATGGTGTTGTGCAGATGCATGTTTTCTTTGGGTGTATGCCAAGAATGGGACTATAGCGTGACTTGGTAACTGCTTACTTCTTGAGAAATGGGCTGTTTTCCAGAGTAACAGTGCCATCCGGTGTACTTAAAAGTTCTCCTTGTGGAGGTTCTTGTTTCATTTTTAAGACAAGATCTCATGTAACCTAGTGGTTTTGGATGTATTATGTAGTTGAGGTGTGCCTGGAACTTCGGATCCTCCTGCCTCTCCTTCTCAGGTGCTGGTATTAACAGGCGTGCATACTACATCTAACTTCCTTTGGAAGTTTGGTGTTTATGGTGTGCCACCTGGGTGCCTGGCAGTGCTGGGTCTTGTGTAGGGCAGACAGAACTTTCTCCTTCCTAGAGTTCACTGCCGTGTCTGAGAAATAAGCTGACATAAGGCAGATTGACTAGAAGAAAGTTTAGGTGCCTCCTTACATGTGTGGGTATCATGTGAAAGCAAGGCCCTGTGTATGGATGGGCCTGGTGTTTGTTCTGTGCTGGTGACTAGAGTTTTTATTATGGAATGTGGATGGGGAGGCTTGTTTGTGCAGAAGTCCCTTGCCCTTGTCTCTTGTCTCTGATAAGATAGTTGATTCCCCTGGAACAGGGAAGCTATGCTCTGGCTTTCAGGAAGAAAAGGGAGTCATTGGTGTGGCCACAGTCCTTGAGCTGAAACCATCCCTTGCCTGGTGGTGTGTTCTGGTAGGGTTCTGCCATTTTTGTCAGCTTTTGCCCACAAACTGTCTGTTCTGTTGTATAGTCCTTAAGGTTGTCAGATGAGAGAAAATGAACAGAATGGAAGAGACTTGAACTCAACTTCTATGAGCAGAAGGACCCTATTGGTGTCATACCCTTATGGCCTGTGACACCTTATCTAGATCCCTTGGCCCAACTCCTATGCATACACATGGTCATTGTGGAATAGGCTCCTGTGGTTTGCTGACATTTAGTCCAGACTCCTAGTTTCCCCCTTTAAACCTTGCCGTTTTCTCTCCCAGTAGCTTCTGGAGAGGTCATCTTGGACCAGTTCCATAAGCCTTTGCATGCAGCTCTTGAGCCACATAGCCACCACATAGCTGTTCAGACTTGGCTCCAGCAACTGGAGCCCACTTGGGTCTGTTTGTTCTTTTTGTGTGGTTCTCCCTCCTGGGGCAGGACCAAGTACTGGGATTTACCGAGTTTTGTCCTTTAAGCTTCTCCTTGGCCCAGTTTCATTCACCTGTGTTTTCATTCATATTATTGTTCTCTGGAGCACTTGGGCTGTGAATGCTGGAGGTCCCATGGGTAGTACTGGCCTAGGAATAGATGTCTGAGGACAGACTAACTTGGTACAACATGAAGGGGCACTAGAATTGAGGAGGATAAAGGGACAGGTTGGGGTAAAGGGTGGATAGACAGGCCTTTTGAGGAGGTGACTCACCTCAAACATAGTCTGGCAGGGACAGCTGTCATCACATGCTTAAAGGCTCTCAGGAGCCAGGAAGAACACAGCTGAGGGGGCCCAGGTGACTGGGCTGGTAAAGAACCTGTGGTTCATGGAGTTCCTGAAGGCTGGACCTAGCCCAGGCTTTCCATTGGCTAGTCTAGAAGACCCATGTGTTAGTTACTATTGTCTTGTGGATCAGGCTTATCCAGCCCTGCTGCCTGCAGTTTCTCAGGGTATAAATTTAGGCAGCCAGTCAGTCAGTCCACAATGTTTGATACAGGAGGTATGGGGGTTTCTATGTCTGAAATTTTTTGGGGGGGTGGGGAAGGTAGGGGGTTGAGACAGAGTTTCTCTGTGTAATAGAGTCCTTGGCTGTCCTGGACTCCCTTTGTAGACCAGGCTGGTCTCAAACTTAACAGAGATCACCCTGGCTCTGCTTCCCAAGTGCTGGGATTTGGGCGTGCACCACCATGCCTGGCCCTTGAAATTTCTTTTTGTTGCTCGTATTTAGATGTAGGAACAAGACAGTCTTCTGACACTGCTCTCCTAGTTGTGCTTGAGCATCCTTGTTTTAAGGAGTCCTTTGATTGGGTGTTGTAGCTGTAAAGGCAGATGGGCCTCTTCCAGCAAGGGTCAGATCTGCATGGTTGTGTTGAAACCCCATGCACCTCTGTCCTCCACCTTGTCCAGGAGGAAACTGAGTCATGGAGTTGTTTTGCCTGTTTCCAGCTAGGTGGAGCAGGGCAGGGGTCTGGGAGAGGGGCTGAACTCTTTCTCTTGAGTCAGGTGCTGCAGCTGAGCCACCACTATCTTGGTGCAGGCTCCTGACTGCTGGGTGACTGCCTGCTTTGGAGAGTTCTCTGTTCTGTTCAACACTTGTAATCTCTGTCTTCCTGTCTTGTACTCTTCCAACAGGGACCCAGACATGGAGCTTCGGGAAGAAGCTTGGTCTCCAGGGCCACTGGATTCTGAGGACCAGCAGATGGCCAGTCATGAGAACCCAGGTGAGGTGGCCTTGGTGGTCCCTCAGCCAACCCCACTGTCTTCCCACCAGGCCAGGGAACCATCCTTTGTGACTCTGGGGTGCCTGGACTCCTGCCCCTTGGCCTCCAAGAGCCCCACACTCCCAGCTTAGAATGAGAGGCTGGTGTTCAGGTCCCCAAGGGTCCTTTTAATAGAACCACCCAGATCCTTGGAGCCATCTTTTGTCTCATGTCTTCAGCTAGCTATTGGTGAGCACCCCTTTTGTGCCCCATATCCCGCTTCGGTTCCATAAGTACCAATTCTGCTTCATGGTTGTTCCTCACATGGTGGGCCTACAAACCTAGGATCTGGAAGTTGTAATGAACAAGGGAAGGACTGGTAAGGGGAATCTGAGGTCACATGGTAAGATTTGGGAAGGGTGGGCTGGGCTAAATATGAAATTATTCACTTTTAAGTGTTGGCAACATGTGTTCTCTTTGTTTAATAAAGCATTATTGAGTTGAAAAACTCACCTGTGGGTTACATGGAGCCTAGGTTTGTTGGGTAAGACCCATCCTGGCCCACCAACACCCTCCTCCCTCTCCCTGGTGATTCCAGCCTGATGACAAGAAAGCTCATGAGAAGGCACAGTGGGCCAAGTTGTGTGTCTGACACCTGGAGCAGACGGCATTGGCTTCTTCCATATTAATAAATTGGTGCTTACAACACATTGCTTCAGTGTTCCTTAGACTTTGCTTTCATGGCCCAAGGTTGTTGTCACCTCCACCTGTACACTGCCACAAACCCATCTGTGTGGGGTTGCAATAAAGTTTGGCACAATCCTGACAACTTGAAGTACATGCTGACTTGAGGTTCCACTTACGTCTCTTCGCCAGGATGTGTGAACTCCACTTGGGCAGATGAAACCCAGAGGGCTGTGCTGCATTTTACCCTATGCCACCATCACGTGGTAGGCTTGTGGGAAGTGTTGCTGCACCTGCTCAGGGGTAGGAGAACGCAGTCTAAGATGGGGGCCCCAGCCCGGATGAGAAACAGGCAGGCCCAGCTGGGAACCTTGTGGAGTCAAAACAAAGCAGGTCCACTCCCTAGCCTCCCAGGCCTGCAAGGACAAGCCCGGAATTAGGGGGTGGGGGCGACAACTCTGGCTTAGCCCAAGTGTCCTTGAACGCTGAGAGGCCCTCTGCGGGAGACTTAGGATGAAGACTTCCCAATGGCCCCCACGGCTCCCACGGCCCCACAGCGGTTCTTGATGACAGACAGCCCTTGATTCTAAACTGTTTATTGATTGATCATCGTGGAGAATAGGTGTATACAACCTCCTTAGGGTGGACCAGAGATTAAATACTTTTTTGCAGGAAGGAATGCCCCAGAAGAGAAGAAGCTTACTGGCTAAACCCTTGGAACCTGTCTAGATATCCCATTAGCACGGAGAACTCTGTGTTCTGTGTCACTTGACAGGTGGTCATGTTCTTTATGTGGGAGTTATGGTCACCTGCTCTGGGCCAGGATTCTAGTTGGGAGTAGTAGGTGAAACACCTACCATGAGGTGCTGGGGTTTCTGAACCCACTCAACCATAACATTTCCTGGCATGGTCCACTGCCCCACACTGCCTGTCCTAGTTTCCTGTCTGTTGCTGTGCTAAAGTAACAACATCAGGTAACTTAGGGGAGAAGGAGCATACCTGAACTTTTAATTCCTGGTCCATCATACCATGAAGTCACAGGGGCGGGGGCTTGAAACAGCTAGTCACAGCACATCAACAGTCGGGAGCAGAGGGAAATAAATGCATGTTTGCTAGCTTGGACCCAGTTTGATTTCTTTCCATTTTTAACAGTTTAAGGTTCTCTGATTAGGGGACTGACACCCTCACAGTGAGCTGGCCCACATCAGTTAACTGATGACAGTTCTCACTGGTACACCCTCAGGACATCTCTGTGGACAACTTTCTCGTGAGACTGCACAGGCTATTCTGGGTTGTGTCAGGTTGACAGAGCTGTCCAGCACACTGATGTTGCTTTCCCTAAGCTCTGCCTTGTTCCAGTGCTGGCCTCTCTGTCACTCTGACCAGGCACTAATAGTGGTTCTCGGCAAGCACTGGCACAGTATTCCTCTGCACAGTGGAAGCCATGCTGTCAAGTTGGCAGAAGATTAGATTGCAGAGTTTTAGAATTCCTTTTTTTTTCTTTTTTTGACTGTTGAATTTGCACATTTCTGGGAAGCCTGTTGAACCCAGAGAGGCTAATGCTGCTACTGAGAATGGTACTTTAGTGTGTCCGTAATCCTCGTGAACCTCTGTGGGCCATCTCACTAAGAGCACACAAAACCTTGGAAGGCCAGGCTGCCTGTTGCTCAGCCGTGCTTTTGAACGGATATTGGTGTGGGGAGATGGAATTGGGGCCGAGGCTGAGCAGTTTGCTTGGGGATGGGGTGCAGGGATGAACTGGGTCTCCCTAGGGCAGTTTCATAATCAAACCTCCTAGACTCCATTTCTCCTGGTTGTTGCAGCTGCCGAGTTAAATGGGCAGTGGCCATGGCCAAAGGAATCCTTCCAGACTGTCTTGGTCCTTAGCTCAGCAACAGGATATTCAGAAAGAAATAGAATAGTCCCATGAGAAAAGGGCTTTCAGCTGGTATTTTGTAGTCTTCTACTGTGTGATGAGGCTCTGTCCTCCATGTGGAACATAGCATCCACCCTGCTGTGCACCTTGGTCACCAGAGAGAGCTCACTTCAGAACTGTAGAATGGCCCGTGAACCTTCCCAGGTCCCTATGTAGGAATACAGCAGCACATAGCCAAACCCCAAATCCAAAACCCTTACTGCACTGACAATTATCAGACCTTGAGCATGCTTGCTAGCTAGAAGATGGCGGATGGGATAATCACTTCAGCCTGGTTATGTTGGGGTGGCTAAGAGGAAGGGAGCAGAAGAGATGAGCCTCAGGTGTTCATCTGGGAAGCTTGGGGGCTGGGATAGGGACATACTCAGAAACTCAGCTGAAGTAGGTGTTTTGTGCAGAACCCTGTCGGACGTGAGAGGACAGGGAGGCGAATGCCTGGAGCAGCCTGGTTTCTTGAACCAGCTAGGTCCAACCCTGCAGGACACAGCCTAGAGAGTGAGCCTGCTGGTCCTTGTCATTGTGAGCAGGGAGGAAAGAGGTAGAGAACATCTGATCGTAACAGGGCGGCAGATGGCCATTGGTGTGACCGCATTATGAAGCAGCCAAGTCCCTCCTATTGCCTCACAGGTCAGGACACCTGCCTGTACACTGAAAAGAAAACAGGACAGCCTCTTTACAGACAGGTGACCAGGAATACCTTCCTCCTCCCAGAGAGCTGGATTGCTTAGATGTGTTGAGAGAGAATAGGGCACGCTGCAAATCCATGATCATAGAAACTCTTCAGTGGAGCAAATTCAGCAGAGATTAGGAGTCGAAACCCAAACCATCTCAGAATGAAAAGACTAGAAGGAAGTCAAGTGAACAAGCACATTGTCCCCAGTACTAAAGGTGAAGGGGTCTAAGAACATGAACTGATCTTCCAGAGGAACCCCCGGTAACTCCAGCTCCAGAGAGCCTGATAATTGGGCTCTGGGCATCTATACCCACACCCACAGCTCCCCCAGCCCCCGTAAGTAAAATTTAAAAATTGTGAATTATAAAATGAAAATGAATTTTTAGTTATTTTGTTTACTTTTTTTTCTTTTTGAGACAGGGTTTTTCTGTGTAGCTCTGTCTGTCTTGGAACTTGCTCTGTAGACCAGGCAGGCCTCACACTCAGATCTGCCTGTCTCTGAGTGCTGAGATTAAACGCATGTGCATAACACCACTGCCCAGCAAAAATGAAAAAATCAAAAGATGCAAAAGGAGTAAAGAATATTGGGTTTAGAAGAGAACGTGTGTGATATACATTATCTGAGTCCCTGACACATGCAAAGCAAATGAATAGAGTACATGGTAAAACTAATTCATGGGCTGGAGGGATGGCTCGGTGGTTCAGAGTGCTTGCTGCTGTTGCTGAGGACCCAGGTTCTATCCTCAGTACCCCTGTCTGGCAGCTCACAGCTGCCTGTAAGTCCAGCTCCAGGGGATCTAGTGCCCTCTTGGTTACCCGTACACTTGTGGCATTCATTTACACAGACACGCATGCAAGTACAGGTACATCCTAAGCCCTAATTCCAGTGAGGAGCCCTGCCCTGCAATAGAGCTGTTGAGAGAACAAGTCACAAACATCGAGAGGAGCTCTAAAGAGCTGGGGGCTGCGACATGGCTCAGGGGCAGCACACTTGTGTGGCATACCTAGAGCCCTGTGTTTAATCCCCTCTGCTGTAAAGCCAAAACCCAGCTTCCTGGCAGAATGACATAAGGAAAAGTAAAGGCAGCTGTTAGACTTCCTGTCGACAACACTTAAGCCTAACAGTCTAACCACGACAGTATGCAGGGTAAGGGGTGAGCCAAGAATGTGAATGGAGTTGACAAAGAGCAAGAACCAGTTAAGTCCCTCGCCTGTATGCCTTTTCCTGAAAATCTAATGGCGATTGAGCTTTGGACAACCCCATTGACCAGGGAGAGACAGATGAAAGATAGCATGAGCATGGCCTTCACTGGAGCGAAGAACCAGCTGGCCACCCAGACACCTGCCTGTGAAGCCAACTGTGAAAATGCAAAGAGCCTCCTTAGGGCACTTAGTATAGCTGTCCTCAGAAGGCAGCATGGCTTAAACCTGTAAGCGACTGCTGTGTTCTGACTGTCCTCATGTGACGAGGTGGCATCTGGAGGGGACTCAATAGCTTAAATAAAACCTTTGGTTTCTGAGGATTCACGTGGCAATCACCAGTGTGGATTTTTATTTGAAAATAAGACACAAAACAGGCACTTTCTGATTTTGCTCCCTGAGTATTGCTTTGGCAAGCTGTGCTTGGAGGGTCTAGGACAAGAAGGATATAAGATAAATGGTACACTGTTGAGGGCACCAGGACCCAGGGAAGACAAGCTTTGAGGAGGCACCCACTCACTAGGGTTGGGCAGTTTTAGCCAAAGGGAATTTAACATGTTTTTGCTGTGGTACTGAGGATCCAACCTGGAGTCTTGGATAGACATTCTAGATAAGAGCCCTACCACAGAGCTACATTCTCAGTTCTGTTTCTACTTCTTATTTTGAGACAGGGACTTGCTAAGTTGACTTGAGCTCCTAGCCCAAGGAGGCCTTGAACTTTCAAACTTGCCTCAGCCTCCCGCATAGCTGGGATTGCAGGTCTGTGTCACCCGGACCAGCCTGTAGTTTGTGTTTCCTATGATATTAGGGAGGGAGAGATTCATTTGGTGAAGAATAGAGAACCAACCTACACTTGAATACTGGGCAAGTGCCCTACCTACAGCCTTCTGAAGTGATTCAAGTACCAAGAGCTTGATCCTGATGGGGTGCCTTGAAATCACAACTGCTATCCCACCAAACAAAATAGCTGCCCCGTGTCTGTCCAGTTCATTTATGATCTGAGCATTGTCCCAAGGTGATACCAGGACAGCATCTCAAGACTGCCTTTGGGAAGGCTGGGGCTACAGAGGGTGGGGTACTAGTCTACTGGTCCAGAGGTGAGGTTCTGTGTTCATCTTGCTGCTGGGGTGTGTGAACTCTCTTGGGCAGACTAAATGCAGAATGCTAGGTTGCATTTTACCCGTCACCACCATCAGGTGCTTGGTTTGTGGGAAGCACTGATGCACTGCTCAGGTGGGAAAACGCAGCCTAAGATGGGTGCCTCAGCCAGGGTGAGAAGTGGTCCAGGTAAAACCGAAGTTGGGGTCCCCTAAGTCCTGGGTGTCCAGTTGCCACTGGAAGCTGTGAGGATTGTGCAATGGAGGGGTCCACGGGAGGCTGGGGCTGGGGTGACAGGAACGCTGGCTTTGCTTAGCAGCGAATGTCCCGGAGCCTGGGGGGGTTGTTCTGTAGGATGAAGGTTGCTCCACAGTGCCCACGATGGTTCTTGGTGAGAGAGACAGTCCTTGATTATAAACTGTTTATTGATCATCGTGGAGAATAGGTATATACAACCTCAGGGTGGACCAGAGATTAAATACCTTTTGCAGCAAGGAATGTCCCAGAAGGGAAGCTTATTGGTTAAACCTCAGGACCCATCTTGATACCAATTAGCATGGAGAACTCTGTGTTCTGTGTCACTTGACAGGTGGTCATGCTCTTTATGTGGGGAGTTATGATCCCCTGTTCCAGGCCAGGAATCTGGTTGGGAGTAGGTGAAACACCTACCATCCTCAGATATGAGGTGCCAGGGTTTCCGAACCCACTCGACCTTTCCGAGTTTCCTGGCATGGTCCACACACTGCCCCACAGATGTACTGTGTAGCTGACAAGAGACATATGTCCCTGATTCTAACGTTTACAATTTGGTGTATAAATGTTTTGTCTGTGTGCATGTATGTATATCATGTTTCCCCTGTGCCTGGGGAGATGAGAAGAGGGTATCAGAGCCCCAGGAACAGGAATTACATGTGCTCGTGAGCCACCATCTGGGTGCTGGGAATCAAACCTGAGTCTTCTGCAAGGGTAGCAAGTGCCCTTGACCACTGAGCCATCTCTGAAGACCATACTGAGGTAGAAAAAGTTGTCAGCCCTGTATTTTCTGAGACAGTGCTATCAAGGGAAGCTCACCTCCTAAGCTGACCCTCCAGTCCCCCTGCTAAGTTCCTACAGCCACCTCTTTCAAACCCCAGTGCTCTTTAGAACCTGCTGTCCTGTGGAGCACAGGTTCTGGCCTACTTCAGCCTCCAGGCGTCAGGTAAAAAACGAACTCCACCTTTTATGTAATTAGCTCCCCAGTCATTCAACATCTGCTTATTTACAAAACTAAACCGAAGGCAGACTAAACAGAGTAACCAGACACCTTAGAGAAAGGCAGTGCCTAGGGAAGACATTGCCTGACCAAAACTCTCCTTGCTCCTTCCCAGCCTTCCCAGGTCTTAGACAGCTCTTCCTAGATCATCACTTAACGCATTATCTGCATATTATCCGCCCTCTGCAGCTGTGTGCGTTCTGTGCTCCCAGACACCGGGCTGTATTCAGCACTCAGATTCCATGTCATGGTGCAAAGACTTGAAAGATGCACACAGTGCCCTGGCCTTCTGAATTTCTAAGCCTTCAGATGTTTTCAGTTGTATTTTGTCTGTGTGTGCGTGGGAGGGTGTGGGCAAGCATGCCACCATGCACACGGAGAGCTTGAGGGTGCTGGTCTTCTGCCACCCTGTGTGTATTGTGACTGAATTCAGATTGTCAGCTTAGAGCAGGCACATTTACCTGCGCAGCCATCCCCCAGGCCCATGAGCACACTTGAGCACATGTGCATCACTGTATTTTGTTTTTACCCGCTTCCTCCACCACGCTTGGGACTGGTCCCTTTCCCCTCTTAGACAGTCAGTCCCTCTGCTTTCTTTTCCCCCAGCTGCCATCTAACTGTCCTGTCCCATGTCCTTTTTACTTTCCTCTCCCACATGGGTGTTTAAATGTATGCATTGCGCCGATGCTTGAAGATGTGGATTCTTGTCTTGATCTTCACTCTTCACCCAGTAGTTTGAGCCAAGGTCCCACAGAAACTGAAGCTCCATGTGTCAGTTAGGTTGCCTTGCCAGGGAGCTCCCAGAACCCTTTTGTCTCTATCCACCAGGCAGCTCTGGAGGTTCAGGCCTGCACTGCCATGCCTGGCTTTTACATGGGTGTTGGGAGTTTGAACTTGGGACCTCTTGCTTTCACAGCAAGTGAGCTCCATCCCCCAACCCCATACATTATAATTTCAGCTATTCTTCTGAAGATATCATACTTTACCTCTGAATAAAATTGCATTGTATGTATGCAAGACATTTTCTTTATGCATTCTTTTGGGGAAGGCTTCTAGGCAGGCCTCATTTCTTGGCAGCGCAGTGGTGATCCACAGTGCAGCAGTGAAGACAGTGGTGCAGGTGCTTCTGCTTTGCCCACTTGGTGCCCGCATTTGTTTTCTACTTGAATGATGCTAATTGTTTCTGCCTTAGACTAGTGAGTCTCAGCCTTGAGCATAGGGAGCCACCTGGCTGGGCTTGTGACAGTACAGCTGAAATTGGGGATTAAAGTGAAACATGGAGGTCCTAGGGCTTCACTGGGAGAGCACCCATGGCTAGCTCTGAGATTGGAACTGCTGCATGTGTGTTCAGTGATCACTGATGTGGCTGTTCAGTGGATCTCACTGGCCACTGCAGATCTTGGCTTTCTGGTTCCATCACCATGGGCTGCAACTTCAGTTCCTAGTTCCTGGAACCTGGAATATTTCTTCCGAGGAAAGAAGTGTAGCCAGGGCACAGAGCCCCACAAGGACCTTGGTTTTGATCCAAGAGTTTACAGATACCAAAGAGGATTTGACAATAGTTGATTGGACTTAGAGAAAGAGAGATTGGTATAAGGGTCAGGGTATTGGGAGAAAAGAAACAGAAGAAGGGAGACATGGGAAAGAGTAAGGACTACGGGCCCAGGTCTTGTTCCTTGTGTTGAGGGTGCACGTGTCCTCTCCCAGGATGGTGTGAGCATAGGTGAAAGCAGCTTTTCTCTCTAGGACCAACCAAGGAGGGAATATTTAATCTTTGTAGTTGTAGCATTACAGTCAGCGGAGAGTTGCTGTGTGTGGCCTAGAACTCAGGATGTCAAGGAAGGGTATAGCAATAATGTACACTCACCTATTCCCTTCTTACATGTGGGGCCGGTTTCAAGGCCCCACCAATTCAGCTTTAGCCCTCCAGTCAGTTATCACAGTTTGTGATCTTTATCCTCTGGTGAATTTACTTTTGATCTAGCCCCTGAAGGCCAGTGCCATAAGCCTCCTTTTGAATTTTCTACAACTTTCCCCCTCCCCCTCCCCCCACCATGAGGCTCAGCTGTGGTGCTCTGCAGGCAAGAGTTTATAGTGGATCTATGGGGGCATATGAAGTATATATCTACTAAAGGACCTTTTCGTACCTCGTCTTCATGAGTATTGTCATTATCTATTTGGCTTTAGGCTGGCCTCCTTAGGTTTTAAAGCTGGACTTTTTATTGTAGAAGGGACCTTGCCTTAAGTTCACTGTCACCCAGTCCTGATGGGAGATAGGTGGCTTTACAAACTTCTGGACGTTGAGAAGAGGAGCTGTAGACTATTCACATCATTTGTCTCAGAAAGAGGGCTTTAATGGCTGTGTGTTCCCATTGCGAAGTTTCACCTCCCTAGCATCCCATTATAGAGAAGCAGGTTGTACAGCAGCTGCCAGATGTGAGTTTGACCCAGCCTCAAAGTGGGCTACAGTTACTCATCTGCCAGATTACCTCAGAGGCAGCATTTGAGCACCTGGAGCTGGTGACGAAGGTAAAGAGCTTCCAGGGGTCTGTGAGAGCCTAAGAAGAGAGACTTTGGGGTGCTATCTAGGTTGGTTGACAGGGTATATACCTGATGAGGCCCTGGCATCTGACTGTGGGCCTTGGTTCTGCTGGGAAATGGGGAGGCAGAGGGAATTTGAGGGGTGGGCAGGCCCCTGGAGAGCAGATGTCAAAGTCCACCCAGGCCTCAAGAGCAGGACGACTTGGCCTTGGACAGGGCACACCTGTAGAAAGAATGGGCTACCTTGAGAGGTGGGTGTTGTTTTCAGTTGTCCAGACCAAGGTTCCTATACTATAGTTGTCCGTGGTTGTGGTGGTGGTGAGGCAGTCCAAGTTAATTTGTAATAGAGGCTATGTGGGTGGACCCTGCATGCCCAGAGAGAGGGGCTAGCACACCTCTCAAGCTGGCGTCCCGCCCTCTTTGTCCAGCTTGTTTCTCCTTTTCTGTTTCTCATCTTGCAGTCACAGTTGTCCAAATGTGACGACTTCTTAGTCTGCAGGCCTGGTCCTCCCATCCTCATTGGGTTTCAGGTGGCACTTGTGTTGAGCTTCTCCTAGCTCCCCTACCCTAGGCCCTAGTTTTGGTCAGTAGACCTTTTTGGGGGCCTGGTAGCCTTCGGCATTAGTCTGCAGGTCCAGAGAAAGGCTAGCAGAGAGAACATCCACTTGGAAGGAGAACAAGTATTAGGAATCTGGATTATGAATACAAAAATACATGAAATACCTTGAGTGGTTGGTGTCCCATGGGATAAGTGCATGGGATATGCATTGGTACAACCCAGCAGTCCCGGGGTGGAAGAACCCTGGAAGGATGAGCTGTCCTGGGGCACTCACTAAGCTAGAATCCATTGGCATGGTCCCTGTGGGTCTGCCACCTCTGACTTGCCTCCTCCTTCCCTCTTGCTTTGCAGTGGACATCCTCATCATGGATGACGACGACGTCCCAAGCTGGCCCCCGAACAAGCTTTCCCCACCTCAGTCTGCACCTCCTCCTGGGCCCCCACCCCGGCCGCGGCCACCTGCACCCTACATCTGCACTGAGTGTGGCAAAAGCTTCAGCCACTGGTCGAAGCTGACGCGGCACCAACGCACGCACACGGGCGAGCGGCCTAACGCCTGTACCGACTGCGGCAAGACCTTCTCGCAGAGCTCGCACCTGGTGCAGCACCGGCGCATCCACACAGGCGAGAAGCCGTACGCCTGCTCTGAATGCGGCAAGCGCTTTAGCTGGAGCTCAAACCTCATGCAGCACCAGCGCATCCACACAGGCGAGAAACCTTATACTTGCCCCGACTGCGGCCGCAGCTTCACACAGAGCAAGAGCCTGGCCAAGCACCGGCGCTCCCACAGTGGTCTAAAGCCCTTTGTGTGCCCGCGCTGCGGCAGAGGCTTCAGCCAGCCTAAGAGCCTGGCACGCCACCTACGGTTGCACCCAGAGCTGTCAGGGGCCAGGTGTGGGCCAAGGTGCTGGCAAGCAGTGTGCCGAGCCAAAGGCACCGAGGAAGCCACAGCAGCGATTTACAAATCGCCATCCCAGTGGGCGACGGCAGGGTATCATCGTGGTGGGCCCACCAGGGACGGAAGGCTGCAGCGGCCTGGCTCTGGGGGAGGGGCCTTGAACAACGGGGTTGATCGGTCGCGCAGGCGCGGCGCCCAAGCCGTGCGTGTGCATAGAAATGGGAAGGGCTTTGGGCACGGGGCTGGGCTGCTGGCCCACCAGCGCGCTCAGCACGGGGATGGGCTGGGGGCAGCGGGTAGTGAGGAGCCTGCACACATCTGCGTGGAGTGTGGTGAGGGCTTCGTGCAGGGTGCCGCACTGCGGAGACACAAGAAGATTCATGCAGTTGGGGCGCCCTCGGTCTGCAGCAGCTGCGGACAGAGTTTCTATCGGGCGGGCGGAGAGGACGATGGGGAGGACCAGTCTGTTGCTGCGCGGTGTGCGGAATGTCGGGGTGGGGAGGCCCGGTAGGGACGGGGATGCCCGGGGGGTGGAAAGGGCCCCTCGGGCTCAGTGGGGACTACCAGTGAGCAAGACCATGAGGGAGGACCAGGGAGAACAAGACCGAAAGGAGCAGCAGCCTTGTCTCCCTCTGTACCCCGTGCTGTCCTGGGTGTGAGGGGACCCGCAGCTATCAGCTATTGGGTTCTCAGGACTGCCCACAGCCTCTCTGCTGACCCGCCCTACCGCCTGGCGGACCAGCCCTTTTTAGGTTCCCATTCTGGGAGCCAGAGACTGAGAGAACTGCGAGAATCAATTGGCACTAGACCCTCAAGAGAAAGACCACTCCAACTACAGGTGTCGGGCTGAGGTGTAAGGAATGGAGACAATCCTGGCCTTATGCATCGAGAGGGTCTTCCTTCTCTTCTAGAATTTTCTTTTAATCATACCGTTTTGATCCCTCACATCCATTATTTTTTCTGCCCCATGGGTCCTTATCAATTTTCTAGCCCAAGACGTTCCTCTCCCTCCTGTGTTTGCAGTAGCAGAGGAGTGAAGTAGCTTCCTGTTCCCAGCACGGTCTTACTGAGAGGATGGGGTCCTGTGTGTTCCCTGTCCTGGCGGTGGAAGAAGGGATGTGGGGGCAATAAATGGCATTATTCAATTGTCCCAGCACTGCCTGTTTCTTGAGGTTGGGATGGAGAAGGGAGAGAGGTTAAATGGGAGCTGACCTTATTTTGGTGTGCACAAGTGACAAGTGCCAGATGGGTGATCATGCAGGGCCCAGGGTGTCCCAAACCAGTTCTGGAAAAGAGACTTGCTTTCCAAGGAGCCCCTTGCTGACCTGGTAACAAGGTCACTGTTGAGACGGCGGGAGAGGGATGGCTTATGGAGGGCATAGAAATAGCACACTCCTCCCTGGCTATATATCTGCCTTCTCTGCACAGCAGGCTGTATCTTGGTGACTGCTACTGTTTAGTGAAGGGGATCAAAGCAGGAGGAGGAGGAGGAGGAGGAGGAGGAGGAGGCGGAGGAGGAGGAGGAGGAGGAGCAGCAGCAGCAGCAGCAGCAGCAGCAGCAGCAGCAGCAGCAGCAGCAGCAGCAGCAGCAGCAGCTTGGGGGTAGACTGTTTCTGGATCCAGCACCCAAATGAGGACAGGATATCGGCTGTTACCATGCATGCTTTGTTTCGGGTGCTGCCCAATGCCAGTCCAGTACATCCCTCAGAACCCCTGCAGCTGCAGGATCAGAAGGGATCCAGTGCTAGGTGTTGTTTCTTAGTCATACAGTCCCCACCTCAAGTAACTTGGGAACATGCCAGATGCAAGTTTAATATATAGAACAGTGTTTGACATGTTTCATGATTCCAACTCTCCCTGACCCCCTTCTTGTGCCTCTTGGAAGACTTAAAAATGGCACACAACTCCGCTGCCCGAATCTGTTCCCAGCCAGTCGTGCAGCCATATTCTCCATTAAAGCAGGCTGAGTAGGGTGGGATGCTGCTGTTCAGTGATGAAGTGGACCATGGGAGGAGGAGGAAGAGCGGGAATAGCTGAGATACAGTGTTCGATGTTTTCTGAACTTGCTTTGTCATAAGATCTTTTATTCATTCATAGAGCATCTTGGTGTGCTAAATTCTGCCACCATATGCCTAGCCCTGCCTGTCAGCACCATGGACAGAGAGCCAAGGCCTAGGTCTCCTCCAATGGAGCCCCTCTCTCCCTCTTAGTCCACAGACATCCTAGTCTGTTACCCACCTATGTCCTACTATGAGGAGCAGTGTCCCATTTTCCAGCTAAGGAAACAGGTCAGCAGAGGCCAAGTATAATGCCCAGGTTCTCTCAGTAGAGGAATAGCAGATACTAACCATTAGACTCTGAGTCGATAAACTATGCCACATTGAAAACAGCCCACAGATTTGACTTTTTTTTTTAAACATTGATTCCTTGACTATCCTCATGCTTGTGGTAATCAGAGGACAACCTGCAGGAATTAACTTCTCTACTTCCACTGTGCGTATTCTGAGATCAACCTCCGGTCAGCAGTCTTGGAGGAAGGTGCCTTTTCCTGCTAAGCCATCAACTCATATAGACTGTTTCGAGTGGTACAGTTATTTGGGCTGATGGTAGTTGTGCTGGGGGAATTTGGGCAAAGAATTGGTGTTTAGTCACAGTCGGTTTTATTTCTTAAGTTATGAAGGAAATGCTACCAGCTCTCCTATAGTAGCTTCTACTGTCCTCAGTTCATCATCCTTTGGCATATTTATTACAAAAACAAGGCTTTGATTTTATAAAGTTAGCACACAGAATTAAAATATGTATTCTTTTGAAACCAGAAACCTGCTGTGTGGTTGAAGATGTCCTTCCTCTGATCCTCCTGCCTCCCCTTCTCAGTGCTGAGACTGCCTATGTATACTACATCACTCAGCTAAAATCTATTTCTGGGGCTGGTGAGATGGTTCTGTAGTTAAAAGCACATCCTGCTCTTGCAAAGAACCTGGGTTCAGTTCCTAGCACCCACATGAATTGCTCCAACTCCAGCATATCTGATGCCCTATACGGTCTCTGCAGGCATGTGCGTGTGCGCGCGTGTGCACACACACACACACACACACACACACACACACACACATACACACACCATTTTAGAATATATGACAAACATGTATTCCCCTCCTTCCACCTCTCCTCAGTTCCTATTCCTCTACAAATAGTGCCCTTTGACTTTCATGCCATACACTGGCAGAAACACAGCTGGTTTCTGCGAATGGGCAAGCGGCACACTAGAGGGTTTAAAGACCTGCTGCCTTCTCTGCACCAGCGGGATAGCTTCAGTGGGTGGAAGCTTAACAACTTGAGCTTACCCCCTGGAATTCACATGGTGGAAGGAGAACTCTGCCTCCTAGAAGGTGTCTCTGACCTGCATGTATGCTGTGGCACATCCCTGACTATGCCCACTCACTCACACACGGCAATAGTTACTCTTTCCATATGAGCACACCCCACATACCATCCTTCCTTTACTTACCTGTCATCTCGTAGCATCACCATCTGTTAGCATGTCACCAACTGTATTATCTCTATTTATCCCACTTTGTTGTCCCCGTCACTGGGGATCCAACCCAGGACCTATGCACCCGAGGCAAGCACTCTGCCACTGAGCCACATCCTCAGTCTCCATTTACCTTCTCTTTTTTTTTAATCTTTATTAACTTGAATATTTCTTATTTACATTTCGATTGTTATTCCCTTTCCTGGTTTCTGGGTCAACATCCCCCTAACCCTTACACCTGTCCTTCTCTATGGGTGTTCACCTCCCCATCCTCCACCCATTACCACCTTTCCCCCAACAATCACGTTCACTGGGGGTTCAGCCTTGGCACGATCAAGGGCTTCCCCTTCCACTGGTGCTCTTACTAGGCTATTCATTGCTACCTATGCGGTTGGAGCCCAGGGTCAGTCCATGTATAGTCTTTGGGTAGTGGCTTTACCTTCTCTTTACATCACCCATTTCCATCAACTGCATTTATCCGTGATTGTCTAGAGGGCCCAGTGCACATCTCTTAGTTTCTCTTCCACTCTGTCTCCCTTTCCTCCCTCCTTCACTCTATTCCCCCTTTCTTTTCCCCTTCCCCATCCTAACCTGATCTCAAACTTGCTCCATAGCCGAGGGTAACCTTGAACTTCTGATCATTCCACCTCCCCTGTTCTGAGTGCTGGGTTTTAAGTGGTGCTGGGGATAAGATCCAGAGCTTCACATGTGCTAGGCATGTACTCTACCCCCGAAACCTCAAGGTCTGCTGCCGTCAGTTTAATAGCACCTGAATGTCTCACTGTGTGGATTTAAGGGGTTCAGTTATTGTTTGGTTTGTTTCTGACTCCCTGCTGCTTACCATGCCACTGCAGGAACCCATGCCCATGAAAGGAGTGCGTGCACATGCAGGCATGCGTGCACACGTGTGTGTGTGTGTGTGTGTGTGTGTGTGTGTGTGTGTTTGCTCATTTCTGACAGATGAAGCTGTTTCATTCCTGAGAGATGAGACCGATTTACTGTGCCCTTTGGCAGTGTGCATGGTGGCTGCTCACTCCCGCCCTCCACCTTCTCCAATGAAGGCATTGTTATGATGGATTTTTGTTTGATTCTATTGAGGGGGAAAGTTTAATGTACACCAGCTATGTGTGTGGAACATGGCAGGGTGTCACTTCCCTTAACAGATGTAGAAAGTGGGCCCAGAGCCTGGAGGGACTTAAGGTACCTCTCTCCGAACTTGAAAGTCCAAGTTCTATCCCCAGGTGGAAGGAGAGAGATTCATGCACAGTGTTAGCCTCCCCCACACCCTTGGTTTTTTAAGACAGGCTTTCTCTGCGTAGCCATGGCTCTCCTGAACCTCACTCTGTAGACCAGGCCTGGTCTGGAACACAGATCTACCTAACTCATCCTTCCCAGTGCTGGAATTAAAGGCATGAGCCACACCTCCTATCCTGGCCATTCCTGGCACATTTTCACATGTGTACCCCACCCTCCACCCCTGCAATAAAAAACCAAACCAAGCTGAAACCCAAAAGTGGTTGAAAAAGGCCCTGGCTGTGTCTTGTTCCTCCCTTGAGACATCTCACAACATGATCAGCCTTGCAAAGGACAGCAATCCCAAAGGCCTGTTACTTCCCCATGACAGAATCTGAATCAGTAACTTCGCACGGATAAAGGTAGAGTCACTGGATGCTATACTGATATTTCCAAGAATACTGTAATCAGTGACACTCAGACCCAGGCCAGGGAGGTTTTGGCCCCAGCAAGGAATACCTAGTGACATTTCTGGTTGTTGCATTAGGGCAGGGAGTCTTCCTGGCTTGTGGCACACTGAAGACAGGCATGCTTTCCTGCATCACACAGTGCACAGGAAGGCCCTAAAACAGAAGGCAGCCCCAGTGTCCAGTAAAAATGGCCAGTGACCAGGAACAAATGAAAGGGACCTTCCTGTTCTGGAGCTCTTCTAAGAAATGGCGCTCTACTGCCACCTGGTGTGCACTGAGGGAACAACAAGAACTCAAGAGCATGGAGGATTTAAGGGAACCTGCACACACCCTGTCACATATCTGCAGGATGTAGCAAGGCTGGCAGAGATAAGTAACCTGAGATTTATAGTAAAATGCAAAGAATGGGGTCTGGAGAGTGGTTAAGAGCACTTATTGCTCTTGCAGAGGACCCTAGATCCCAGCATCCATGTCAGTAACGCAACCTCCTGTAACTCCAGTGTCAGGGGTTAAACACTTCTGTCCTCTAAGCACACTCGTGCCCAATGATCCAAACACAGAAAACTAAAGCCCTTAAAAAATACAAAGAATCGGCACCTCTCAGCCTCGCTTTATACCCCGGCACCCTGGTCAATGTAACGTTGCCATATTCAAGGTGAATGTTGCTAAGGTGAGTGTGCCTTGTCCTCTATGGCTCTCCTGTTACAAAGAACAAATGTAAAAGCCAGGAGGTCAATGTTTGGGGGGTTAGTCTGAGAATGACTGTCAGTTGTCTGAGAACTGCAAACATCCTAGTTTGTCCTTAGCTGTCTTGAGCTGGAGCCCTGGTGAGGTGGTTTCATTTCCAGGTTGAGCAGGACCCTTCTCTGCTCTCCGCAGACAGTGGGGGAAGTAGCTTGAAGGCTGGAACCCTTGACCTTTGGCTGTCAGGCTTATATTATATAGTTTTTTATTGTGTTTCTGAAACAAAAGTCTCATTCTTTACATTTAATATGTATATATACGGACATCTTGCCTGCATGCACATCTGTGCACCACGTGCATGCCTGGTACTCTTGGAGGCCAGGAAAGATCAGATCCCCTGGAACAGGAGCTATAGATACTTGTGAACCACTACTCAAGAGCTGGGACTCAAACTCGGGTCCACTGGAAGCACAGCCAGTGCTCTTGACCACTGAGCCATCTTTTCTAGGTTAGTTTTGCCCCTGTCCGTGCAGATGGCAGAAGCTCTAAGTCTGGGCATCTAGCTGTCCACAGAATACACAGCTGCTGCGGATCATTTGTATTGATCACTACACCACATTCTCTTTGGGATTTTAAAAAAATATGTCTCACATACCCCAGGCTGGCCTTGAACATAAAATAGCTGAGGCTGGCCTTGATCTGGTTTTCCTGCCTTCCCAGCTGCATGTGAAGATTACAACACTATGCTATCACCCCTGGATAGGAAGTATCAGTCAGCCCAAGCTTTCCTGGTGGCTGTGTACCCTGTATGTATACATTCCTCAGTGTATGCCAGGACTACTTCGGCCCCTCCCACCACCCACGTTCTCTTCACAGATCACGTCACATGGGTCAAATGTCTGGGTGTTACATAGTGTTAACTCTCCTCGGGTGAGAGAGGAATTCTTTTTTTTTTTTTTTTTTTTTTTAAAGGAATTTTTTTAGTTTGTTTATTTATTTATTTATTTACTTATTTATATGCTGAGTACATGGCAACTGTCTTCAGACACACCAGAAGAGGGCATCAGATCCCATTACAGCTGGTTGTGAGCCACCATGTGGTTGCTGGGAATTGAACTCAGGACCTCTGGAAGAGTAGTCGGGTGCGCTTCACCTCTGAGCCATCTCTCCAGCGAGAGAGGAATTCTTGCAAAGCAGCCCAAGTGGGGACAATGCTAATGATATCAAGCACAGAGTAGCTGCACACTCTTACTCCTGGTAAAATTTCAAACAGTATTTGTGTGAGTGGACGAAGGGAGGCACAGTGCACGTGCAGAGGCCAGAGGGTAACTTGGGGAGTCAGTTTTCCCTTTCCCTCATGCAAGTCTTAGGGATCTACCTCAGGCTGTCAGTCTCGGTGACTCAGGCCTGCACTCACTGAGCTATCTTGCCTCCACTCCCTCCAATAAGCTTTTCATTCGCATTAGAAGACTTGGTAGGGGAGTCAGGCCAGTCATCTCAGTTTAAGGGCTTTTTCTTCTTTTAAAAACAGGGTCTCATTATGTAGACTCTGCTGTCCTGGAACTCACTCTGTAGACCATCAAACTGTCCTGCAACTCTAGTGCTGGGAGTAAAGGTGGGCACCTCTATACCTGGGAACTTTCATGCTTTTTCAAAGGAATGAGCCTAGAACATTCTCAAGCTTCAGGATATGGGGCTATAATATAAAGTTGTCTGAGGCATATGGAAGTGGCCAACTGCTTCCCTGGTGCTCCAGGCATGACAGTGGCATTCAGAGTAGATTTCTTGGGTTTGAGTGATGGCTCTCCCACTCTATGCTTAGGTACCCATGCCTCAAAGTCCTTAAAAGATGGGTGGAAGCTACTCATGTCTTGCGTGTCATGAAGGTCTATAGCTACAAAAAGTATATGCGTCATAGCAAGGAGGTGGTCCAGAGGGATGAAGAGTTCAACTTCATGTGTGGTGTCTGTGTGTGTACATGCATGTTTTTGAACATGTGTGGGAATGAATGTGGGTCCCCCATGCTTGTGTGTGCACACATGGAACCATTTCTGCCTTCAAGTTGAACCTGTGAGAATATTTTCTTTCTCCATCTCCCAGCACTGGGATTACAGGCGTGTGTCCCCACACCTGGCTTTTTACACCGGTGGTGAGTATTGAACTCAGACCCTAATGCTTGCAGAAAGCCCTTTGCCAGCTGAGCCACCCCATCTTATCTCTGCCCGTACACCTCCCCCCACTCCCCCCCCCCATGATCGACATAACCACCTGCTGCTTTTCTAAATGCTCTGTGTTTATTTCATTCTGGATACATCCTCTGAGGTGAGACAAACATTCCACAGATACTGAAGGAGAGGGGAACTCAGTCTTCAGTTTTTCCACCAATTACGGTCATCTTCATCAATAGAATACCAGTCGCCATCAATCACCACGTGGGGCTTGATAAACTGCACTTCTTCCAGCTGTCTTCTCACCTGGGCATAGAACTGCTGCTTCCACAGGCTGGGAGGAAAAGGTGCCATGCTAGGACCTAGGTGTCCTGGAAGCCAGATCAGGGGACTACAACCCTTTTTGAGAACTCTCAATGAAAGTAGTACATCCCTCCACCCCCATAGATTAAAAGCTGAGGGAGGGGCTTCTGAGGTCCCACCCCAGTGGAAGAGGGAGAGTCACTTTCACTTCTTTGGGGACACGGTAGGTTGTTCATGCTCCAGTGGATGACATCACACTAACACGCCTATGAACTGCAATAGTTGGAGGCAGTGTGTTATCAAACTAATTAAAAAACAAGTTGGGAGAGAGACGTATTGGAGCATCATGGGAAGATCTGGAGGAAGTAGTGGTGGGTGGATATCATCAAAAGACATTATATGAATGTATAAACATTCCAAAGAGTAAGTATATTATTTAACAAAGGAGCAGGGAGAGAAGCTCAGTTTATGCCGTATTTGCCATACAAGCACGAGCTGCTGTTTTAACCTACAGTGAAAAGCCAGGCTTCCAGGCTGGAGAGACAGCACACGCAGAGGTCAAGAGCACTGGTTGCTCTTTTGGAGGACCTGGGTTCGATTCCCAGCACCCACAGAGCAGCTCATAACCACCTGTAATTCCAGTCCCAGAAGATTTGCTGGCCTCCGTGGGCTTTGTATACATGTAGTATATAAACATACATGCAGGCAAACATTCACACACATAAAATAAAAATGAATATCTAAAATAGAAAAACAAAACATAACCCGAGATGGGCCAGGCCTGGCTGCACACAGCTTTAATCCTTCAGGTAGATCTGTGAGTCCGAGGCCAGCCTGATGCCAGGGCAGCCAGGACTACACAGCGAGATTCTGTCAAACAGAACAAAAAACAAAACCACCACCCAAAGTCCAAGGATGGATAGCCATTCTGAGACCGGAATGACCTTCACACGTACAGGTATATACATGTGAGCCACATATAAACATGTATGCACACACACATGAATCCACACATAGAAAAGAAGCCCGAAATGCACAGGGATCTACTGTGTGCTGGGTCTTGTCCCAGATTTGAGGCACAGTGATGGGTAAAGGTAAGGGTAAGGCAAAGTCCCACCCACTTCAGTTGAGGAAAAGGGTATGTAAGTATTTAAACAGTTGCAGAGAAATCCCATTTTGCCTATGACAGATTAGTTGGTAAAAATCCAGGTTTGACTGTGGATGTGGGTGGTGGTAGTGTATGGATGTGTTCCAGGTGAAAGAGGGGTGTAGGGGCCAAGAGTCGGAGGGAGGAAGAGGGAGGGGTGAGGGAGGAAGAGAGAGGAAGGGAGAGGAAGGGAGAGGGAGGGAGAGGGAGGGAGAGGGAGGGAGGGAGGGGGAGGAGAGGGGGGTGAGGGAGGGGGGAGAGGGAGGGGTGAGGGAGGAAGGGTGGGGAGGAAGGGTGAGGGAGGAAGGGGTGAGGGAGGAAGGGGTGAGGGAGGGAGGGGTGAGGGGAGGAAGGAGAGGGAGGAAGAGGGAGGGGTGAGGGAGGAAGGGGTGAGGGGAGGGAGGGTGAGGAGGAAGGAGGGAGGGAAGAGGGAGGAAGAGGGAGGGGTGAGGGAGGAAGGGTGAGGGAGGAAGGGAAGGGGGAGGAAGGGAAGGGGAAGGAAGGGAAGGGGAAGGGGGGGAAGGGAAGGGAAGAGAAGGGAGAGAGGGGGAGGGGAGGGAGGGAAAAGGGGAGGGAAAGGGAGAGCAAGGAGCACATGTGTTAGTGGTGAGGGAAGTGAGATTGGGGGAGGGAGGAGGAGGGAGAAGGGAGGGAGGGAAAACGGAAGGGGAGGGAAGGAAGAGAGGAAGGGAGAGAGAGAGGGGGAAGAGGGAGAACAGAGGTCAGCACTGGGTGTCATTCTCCATCTCTCTTCACTTTGGGACAAACTCCCCAAATCTAGAGCCTGCCGATTGGCTAAGCAGGCTGGCTAACTGAGGGACTCCGGCATCTTCTGGTCTCTGCCTCCCTCGTGCACCACACATCTGGCTTTTGTCTGGGCCCTAGGGTCCATACTTAGGCCCTCAGGCTTGTGTCGGAAGCTCTTTACAGAAGGGACCATCTCCCCAAGACCATCCTCACCACTGGGCCCTGTCAAGGACGCTGTGCCCTGTGGCTCTTTGCTACAGTTGCCTCCTTTAAACAATATTCTGCCTCTTGGACTTGTCTGTGCATGTGCCTTGTAATGTATTTCTGTAAATATTGCCCACCTCACTCAGCTGGAATTTTCAACCTCCCCCATTCCCTCCTGCCTGTCTTCAATGGTACTCCATATCCCTAGAGGTCACTCATGGGCCTTTTGTACTTGTGCCCTGTGCTAAAAATTGTACTGTGGATAAGTCATGGCTCACCTGGGCTGCCAGCCTAATCATCTTCAAATTCTTTATTTTTGGAGACAGTCTTGTTATATAGGGCTGCCTGGCCCAGAATGTACTAGGTATGCCTGGGCTCCCCCTGCCTCTGCGTCCTGAGAGAGTACTATAGGCATGCACCACCTTACTCAGTGCTTCAGCCAAATTACCTTCTTGGATTCTGATTACTGTAGCATTTTATCCACGGAGCCATTTCACATGCCCAAGTGTACTCAGAATCCGACTTTTGCAAGTTGTTCTGATTCCACATGTGCACACAAATGTATTTTAAAACGTACGTGTCTGCCTGTGTCTGTGTACTATGCACTCGCAGTGCCCACAGAGCCCAGGAATGGGTATTAGAACACCAAAACTTGGGACATTGCTGCTGCGAGCCACCAGGTGTGTTCTGGGAACTGAACTCCATTCTTCTGCAAGAACAGCAAATGCTCTCAAGTATCTAGCCACTTTTCCAGCCCCATCTTGACCCACTCCATTTAATAATGAGTGGGGGCCTTAATTATCAGAACACAACATCTCATCAGTAGCTACATTCAATACTTAACGTGCACAACAAACTTGTCTATTTTTGATTGAGGTGAGATCTGAGGCCTATGCTGTCCTAGAACTCACTATGTAGTCAAAGACGGCCCCAGATTTGTGGCCATCCTCTTGTCTCAAGCCTCACGAATACTATAGTTGTAGGTGAGAGTCACAACACTTAGCAAAATGAACCATCCTAACCATTTTTTGGAAGTAGAAGTGGCATTACACACATGTAATGCAATCACTGCTCCCTTCCATCTTCAGAACTCTCCCATCATCCCGAACTGAAAAGTCTATAGATGCTGTCAGCTCTAAAATTTCCTTTCCCTTTTAAATTATTTTGGCAGTGCTGTGATGGAGCCCAGGACTTTACAGGTGCTAAAAAGGGCTCTTGGCCTGAGTTCAGCCTCTAACCTCGGTTGTATCCTTTAGCAACCTCCAGTGTTTGTCTCAATGAGTCTACCATCTGGGAATCTTATATGAATAGAGTCACACACTATTTGTCTTTTGTGACTGATTGACTTCACTCAACATAAAGTCCTTGTGTCTTACTCATATAGGAACACGAATCAAATTCCCTTTCTTGAAAACTGTCACTAAAAACATGGATGTACAAGTGTTTTTGTTTTTGTTTTTTTGAGACACAGTCTCATTGTGTAGCCTTTGCTGTCCTAGAACTTTATCAGTGGTTATCAACCTGTGGATTCAGAGCCTCCCCTTCAGGGAGTTACATAAGAGTAACAAAATTACAGTTATAAACTAGCATCAAAAATAATTTTACTGCCAACCAACCAGAGCTTCCAGGGACTAAGCCACTACCCAAAGACTATACATGGACTGGCCCTGGACTCTGACCTCATAGGTAGCAATGAATATCCTAGTAAGATCACCAGTGGAAGGGGAAGCCCTTGGTCCTGCTAAGACTGAATTCCCAGTGATCGTGATTTTTGGGGGGAGGGCGGCAATGGGGGGTGGGGAGGGGAACACCATATAGAAGGGGAGGGGGAGGGATTAGGGGGATGTTGGCCCAGAAACTGGGAAAGGGAATAACACTCGAAATGTAAATAAGAAATACTCAAGTTAATAAAGAAAAAAAAATAATTTTACGGTTGGGGATCACCACAAGACAAGGAAGTGTATTAAGGGTCACAGCATTAGGAAGGTTGAGAGCCACTGCTCTAGATAAAGATAGTTGTCAAGCCATGGGCTCAACTACTTTCAATTGCTTCTGTTTCTCCAATGAACTCATCAGAGAGTCAGGTTTTTTATCTCCGAAGACAATTCGGAACTTACCCAATTATCCACAGGTTAGAGGCAGGGTTTTGGAACACAGAGCAGAGCTTCAACATCCCTGATGTATTGAAGTCATTTCTTACTAGGTTCAGGCTGTTCAGGTACGGGTTGCAAGAGAGGGCCGATGACAATACCTCACAGCATTTGGAAGTCAACCCACATGCTGCCAACCTACCGGAAGACCAAGAAAGAACCCATCAATGATGGACCCTCCACTTGGCTGGCCCATAAGAGTTCAACCCAATGCTTAAAAAAGGTGAGAGGGGCTCCATGCAGAGCTTGATTTAATCGCTCTTGGGGGGAGCCCGAGCATTCTCATTTCTAAGTTCTGGTTCTGGCTGATGGCTGCTGGGTACCTCAAAGCGTCTCTGTGAAAAAGTCCAGCTATACTGAAATAGGGAATATGACAAGAACTACAGAAATATTTGCTGATTAATAAAAGACTCAAAAGGGTGGGGAGCTGCATGGAAGATGCAGGAAGTCTGGACACACTCATGGTACATACAAAGTTGCATGCACACTGCTCTCACTGGGGGCACCATGCCTAGGTGGTCAGAGCTTAGTCAGAGACTGTGATACATGAGATAAAGCTGAACACTTTAAAGGTTTAGGGTTTTAGGAAAATGGATAAAATTGGAAGTTAGCATAGTAAGTGATGTCAGACAGACTTGGAAAGACAAATATTGCATTGTTGTCTCTTGTTCATGGAAGTAGTTACATAAAGTCATATGTAGATGTGATATATGTAGATACATAAATATACGACATAAATATATCAGATGTGATGCTGATTCTAGGGGAATGAAAGCAAACTAATGGGGTGGGACAGGGAGGGATGCGTGCGTGTGTGCCTGTGTGAGTTGAGAGAGAGACTTGATCAAAGTACATTATATATTTGTATGACAGTGTCCCTGTGAAACCCAATACTATGTAGGATGAATGTATGCAATAAAGATTTAGGAATTTATGCTAAGAGCAGCATGTCAGAGAATATCATTGACAAGGGCACCAGAGCAATTTCTCAGTGGTTAAAAGCATTTGCTGCTCTCGCACAGGACTTGGTTTGCCTCTCAACACCCACATCAGGTGGCTTACAGTTGTCCATTACTCTGGCTCCAAGAGATATGATGCCTCCTCCTCCTGGCCTCTGTGGGGACAAGCATGCATGTGGTGCAACTAGAGATGCAGGTATGTACACACATGTTTACACTATGAACTTTAAATGAAAAGATCAAGCGACCATGGAGTTGACATAAGAGCACACTGCTGTAATCCTTGCACGCAAGACGCTGAGACAGAAGGATCATAAGCTTGGGCTGCATGGAGAGACTCAGTCTCAAAGGGGGTAAAATGAGTTGGTAATGGTATACTGGAGGGTTCTTATACATAAAAAGTTATGCCCATTTCGTGTGTGTGTGTGTGTGGGTGTGTGTGTGTGTATGCTTGACCGTTGTGCATGTGTGTGGGGTCTGATGAGAACTTACTATAGTTTCCCAATGGCCCATTCTAGTAGTTAAATAAACTTTATTTCTATTTATGTGTGTTGTGTGTGTGCATGAATGTGTGTTCGCACACACACGTATTAGATCTTACGGAACTCACAATGTAGTCCAGACTGGCATCAGACTCAAGGGGATCCTCCTACTTCATCCTCTTGTGTGCTGAATTACAGGTGTGAACCACCATACCTGGGTAGGATTCTGGTCTAATGGGCTCCCAGGTGGATGAGATGCTGACTAAAGTCTTAAGAACCACTGCTGTTCCTGGATGCTTTGAATTCATTCTTCCTGCTCAATTCGATGTGCTGGACCACCAAGGTATTAGTTTCTGTATTTCCAGCACCTAGCACCCAGCACCATGGCTAGCACCGAGGGGAAGTTCAATGAGCATATATCTGAAGGCTTTCTGCTGGTAGATCCAGGACCCAGACCCATCCATGACTCTGAGGTAAATACTACCTGACTTTAACATGACAGCAGCTCCAAGTCTTCCCACCTCCACTGAGCTCATCCCCTCAAAGAGTTAACCCCAAGAAGTTACCCAAGTCTCCTCAGGGAGCTGCTACTTTGCTTCAATCCTTTGCACAGGGTTATGACTCCTTTGTCACCGAGGGCATTGTTCCCAAGATCCAAGCTCTGTAAGTGCTTGGTTGTTGTGATCATACAGGCCAGGTCTTCACAGCAGCTCTCCGTGAGCTGGCAGTCCACTAGTCTGCAAGAGACATGGGGGAATTCACGTCTTCAGTGGGGAACAACTACAGCGGGGTAACATTCAAAAACACTCACAACATCTGCCTTCATTTTCTTCTAAGAGAATGTCTTGCAGTCAGTGAGAGGTGGCTCAGTGGATAGAGGTACTTGCCACCAAGACTGCCGGATTCTAGTTTGATACCCAGGACCCACATGTGGTTGAAGGGGAGAAATGCTTTCTGCAAATTGTCCTCTGAGCTCTGTTGAATAAACAGAACCCTGTTGCAATAAAGGCCCTCACCCCAAATAAGAAAACAAATGTAGTTTAACAGAGATGATCTTCATTCAGTCTGTGGTGTACATGTGGGTGCTTATGTGTATGGGGGTGTAGGGGTAGTCACACCTGTGCACATGTGCTTGGAGGTCAGAGATGGACATCATACAAGCAACAGAAACGCTTATTTCCATGTTCCTTAGGTTTGTCATTTTAGAGAGACTCCCTGGTCAGTGAGCCACTGGGATCTGTTTGGCCCTCCTTCCCTAGTTGGGTTTACAGGCATGTGTTGGAGGTTTTTACATGGATTCTGTGGCTCTGAATGTAGGATTTTTGTGCTTGCTCAGCAAGTTCTGTATCCATGAAGCCATCTCTGCAGCCCCAAGAGGTGGCCTTTCTAACCTATTCTCATGAACGGTGCAGAGTGGGTGTTAAGTTAGCGTGGGAGAGAGAGGGCAGTGGGGGAGAAAGTGCAGTGGGTGAACAAAGTCTCTTTGGGAAAATGATTTGTATAATAATTAAGCTTCAGCTATAGATGGGGCTAAGGTTGTCCACAGCCCGAGAGACAGGCAAGGACTGAAGAAATTGTTGGCAGAGCACCAGGACAGAGACGAAAGGGCACAGAAACTTATTTTATACCAAGAGAAGCTGGGATTTCCAAAGGGGTGGACCTTGTGTGTCTGCCTCAGGCGGAGTGGGGTGAATGGGGTGGAGTGACCCCACAGCACAGGGGCATATGCGTTGGGGGGATCAGAGTCTGTACAGCCTTGTCTGTCTTGGAACTCACTGTGTAGAGATTATGCTGGCCTCTAACTCACAGAGGTCCTTCTGCCTCTGCCTCCTGAGCGCTGGGATTAAAGGTGTGTGCCGCCATGCCTGGGTGGCTTGAGTTTGATTAAATTAAAGATTCTCAAAGAGTTTGTGCATCTGAAACCCAGACATCCCTGAATATGAAGTTTAACCTCACTATGATTACCACACAGGAAAAGTCTCACGTCTGACCTCATGTGACAGCTCAGGCTACAATGTGTCTGCACTTAAAGCTTTGTGTGAAACCACCTTTACGCTCTATGCTTAAGGCATCTATGAAATAGGAGTCCACTTTACATTTAGATTTGGGCCCTAAACCCTAGGGGTTGGGGCTGTGGCTCAGTGGTAGAACACCTGCCTAGAATCCCCCAGTGAGGGGCTGGGGAGTGTGGCTCAGTGGTAGAACACCTGCCTAGAATCCCCCAGTGAGGGGCTGGGGAGTGTGGCTCAGTGGTAGAACACCTGCTTAGAATCCCCCAGTGAGGGGCTGGAGAGTGTGGCTCAGTGGTTAGGTTCCTGAAGAGAATCCCCAGTGAGGGGCTGGGGAGTGTGGTTGGCTCAGCGATAGAGTGTATATGCAAGGATCTTGGTTCCACTCCTGGATTATCTCAAACAAACAGGACCCCCTCAAAAAGAAAACCCCAAATAATCTCTGAAAAATGAACAGATTTTAGGGACCAAGTATGACCAAGAACTCACAATCTTACCTCGGGACTCCTGTTCATAGCAATTCCTGCCCTCAGCCCTGTGGACTCAGCCCCTCACTCTACCTAGTGTGCTTCCTGGAAGGATGAGCACTTGCCCTTAGAGACAGTTTTTGATTCGCACATCTCCTTATTAATCTCTTGCTTTCTAGAAACCTGGGCAGCAGAGATGACCCTCAGTCCCACTGTTCACTCACTCCAGGTCTTGAAGGTAGCAAGTCGGCTCCTTTAAAGCTTCACACAGTAGCTTCATTGCACTATTCCCTACAGGGTTCATGGTCAGGCTCAGGTGCGTCAGCTTTCTGTTGTTTGCCAGTATCAACGCCAGGAAGCCGTAGGCATCCTTCATAATGTTGCAGTGATTCAGTCTGTGGAGACACATGCAAGAGAAAGACCACCACTGTTCTTTCCCATGGCCTTAGACAAGAGATTCCTCTTGGCCTCAGTTTACCCTTCTGTAGGATGGGGCTCCTCTTTATATTGCCCATTGGCATCATCCTTAAGTCAGGGGTTGCGGGGGAGTGATTAGAGAAGTTGGTAGTTCCTGGGATAGTTCCTAGCATTAGGCCATGCTGGAAGACTCTCAAACTCTGAGCAGTCGGGTGAGATGGCTTAGCAGGTAAGACTGCTTGTTGTCAAGCCTGAGAATGTCAACCTGAGTTCATTCTCTGGGAAGAAAACAACTGAGTCTTACCTTCTTTGCCACCCATATGCATGCTGTGCGGGCACAGGCACACGCACAGGCACAGCCATACACATACCCTCCGACTATTTCTCCTGTATTTTTAATGGGATGAAAAAAATTACACTTTATTTTCTTGTGCATGTGTGGGACAGCACTTATGCTATGGTGTGTGAAGGGAGGTCAGAGGATAGTTGGTTCTCTCCATCCACCATGCAGGTCACAGAGACCAAATTCCGATGGTCAAGTTTGGCACAAGTGCCTTTACTTACTGGGCCATCTTGCCAGCCCCTATTTTTATACTTTTGTTAGGGTAGGCTAGGCTGGCTGGGAGCTCAGTCTGTCGATGAGGATAACCTAGAATTCCTACCTCCATGTCCTGAATATTGTCCTTACCACTAAGCACCATCCCATGCAGCTAAACTCATGTTCTTTAACATTCTGGTTTATGTGGAACACATGTCCGTGTTTTCAAATGACAGTATGAGTATCATCTAGGACATGCCACAGTGTGTATGCACATCAGAAGACAATGTGTGAGTCCTCTCCTTCCTTCCACCATGTGGGTCCTGGGGATTGAACTCAGGTCATCAAGCTTGACTGCGAGTTCCCTATCACCTGTCTCATATCATGAATTTTACTCCCAAGAAGCTATTGGTGGACTACTTGTTCAAAGGGAATGTACAACAAGTATCCCCTCACAATGTTCCCAACCAGAATAAGCTGGTTGTGTTAATCTAAGTTAACAAGAATCTCACTCTTTGTCAGACATAAGCTTTATGGTTGAATATGACTTAGTTTGTAAAACATTTACATGGGATTATTATCACACAACAGCCAAGGAGAATGTCTTCCCGCTGTGACCTGCACAAGTGGTGTTCCCAGGAACCTCCAAGACCATGTATCTGTGGTCTTAGCCCTGAGTCAAGTGCGGTCTCCTAAAAAGAAATCTTTTTATAGGTACGTGTCCACATGTGCATGTGTGTAGGGGTCTTTGAAGAGTCATTCCTCTCAGGAGATCATGAGCCTCATGAGGTTTCATAAGATCCTGCTCTCAGAAATCTCAGGCTGGAGGAATGGCTCAGTGGGTAGAGTGCCTGTTACACAATTGTAAGGACCTGTGTGTCTGGATCCCTAGAGTCCAGCACACATCTGCAACTCTTGCACCACTAATGACAGATGGGAATGTCTAGATGCTAGACGGCTAGCTGCTGGTGTCTTCCTTGATGGATCTCCACTGCCTGATTACCTTGAGGCAGAGTCCCCCCCTTGCCAATTTGGCTAGTCAGACAAATGCAGTGGCTAACAACAGAGAGATGTGGCTCAAGAAGGTGCAAGGGGAGACTCAACAGCTGAGGCTGTCCTCAGTGTGGCATGCACATGTCTGTACTCACACAGATGGTGTCTCACCCATGAGTGACCACCCCCTCCTGGACACATGCACACCCCGACTAGAACGTGACATGCAGTATTGCTAAGCACCAGGGGGCTAGGATGTCCTGTGATGTGCTAGATAACAGTTGTCCGGGCACAAGCCACAGTGGCACTGGGTCAACAGTAGACTGTAAGGAAAGCATTGTTCCGTGGAAAATCACAAAGTCTGAGAGCTGAGTGGCTGATGAGAGTACAGTCAAAGACCCCAGGAAGAAAAATCCTGTGTCACCTGGAGTAACAGCTTCGGACTGGTCAGTTGAGAATATTTAGGAAATATAGCTTGACTATATTTGAAGGAACCCTTTTCCACTCCAAGAAAACTCAGACAGACAGGATTTCCAAGGACAGAGCAAAGCACAGAGATGAACAGGGACAGGACTTGGCACAGATGGCTACCCACAGGCACAGGCTCTACACCTGTACATTCAACAAGATCTGCATCAAAAATTAAAAAACAAAACAAATGCTGTGCTCACAATCAACACGTAAGGCAGTTTTTGGGTCCATATTCAGTAACAGAATATAATGACTACATACCATGTATACTTCACTATGTTATTAGAAATAAGACGTGAGTGTGCGGGGAGATGTGTGTAGGTGATTTGCAGGTCCACCCATCTTATATTTTTAAAAAATACCATAAAACTTGAGATATTTGGGTAAAGTTGTTTGCATGAGGGCCAGAGTTCCCATCCCAGGAATCCATAGACATGCAGGTCAGACCTGGGGACCCTGCTGTCATCTCAGTGGTTTTGAGGCAGAGATAGATCCACTGAGCGAGCTGGTGTAGCTGAATTAGCAAACTGGGGTCAAGCCAGACTCTAGACAGAGTGACTGGAGACACACAACAGCAGCAACCTTTGGCCTCTACATGCATGTGCACACACACCTGTACCCATGCATACTAGAATGCACATGTACATCCTCTTAGCTGCCTCTCCCCACAAATATACACAAGCAAATTAAAAAACAAAGGTTGTGTTTAGAACGAATCTTGAGGGCTGGTAAAATGGCATTGGTGGGAAAAGGGGCTTGCAGCCAAGCCTAATGATTTGAGTTGATCCCTGGGACCCACATGGTGGAAGGAGAGAACCAACTCCTGCAAAAGTTGCGACCCTCCCACTCCCCGACCTACACGTGAGTGCTGTGGCATTGGTACTCATCCCCGTATATAGATAATCATGTAATAAAGGCTACAATCATCTTCAAAATATACACAAGTAGCGATAATAAAAAGGCTTCGGACTAATGAGGGTCGAAGACCAGGAGCCCTAAGCATACTGGCAGTGGTCTCTGAGGCTCCTGTGTTAAAACAATTGGTTCCCAGTCGGTGGTGCCCTCCAGGGAGGTTGTGGAACCATTATGGGGTGGAGCCTTACTGGAGGAAGCACAAGGCTGGGGGTGGGCTGTGAGCGTCAGAGCCTCATTCGCTACCAGTTCTCTCTGCTTCCTACATGTGTTAAAAATGTGCTCAGCAGCTTCCTGCTCTTGCCATTTTGTTTTTCCTGACTGCTGCCAAGTCTTCCCCATTGAGCTAGAATCTATCTCGCTGGAACAACCCCCTTTCTTCTTTAAGTTACCTTTTGTCAGAATGTTGCATCACCGCAATAGAAAAGTATCCAGTACACTGGAGGAAGGTGCTCCTACCGCACCGCTTACCACATCACTCCAACCCCCCCCCACTCCATCTTTCCCTTATGGAACACACACACCTATTAGTCTGAAAGCTGTAATGGCCTCCCAAAGAAAGGAGCCAGACTCACATCAGCCGCCGGAGAGCACATTCTGGTTTCTTCAGGAACTGACACAGCTGTTGCACTTCTTCAGTCCCCAGGCTGTTGTTTGACAGGCACAGGTGAGTCAAGTTCCGGTTGCTGGAAAGGGCGGAGGCCAGCATGTGGCAGCTGACAGGTATGAGGTCACAGCCGTCCAGTCTGTAAGCAGAGCCCCACACCCCAGACAGAGGGAACAGTGAGGTCCATTCTTAGGTTTCCCTCCTACGTGCCCCATTCTGACATTCATTATGGTACTATTCACAACAGCTAAACTATGGAACCAACGGAAGTATCCAGCAACAGAAGAATTGATATTGGCAATGTATACGTACGTAGTTAATAGAATATTTTTTTTCCAGCCATCATGAGAATGAAGTTGCCATTTGTAGAGAAATGGAGGCACACGAGCCAAGCATGTTAAGCGAATCAAAGCCGATTTCATTTGTGATTCCTAGACTTAAAAATTTCAATTATTTAAGAATGTTTATGCGTATCTGTGGCCTTGTCTACATGTATCTATGTGCATTGCTATGTGGGCACCCAAAGAGGACAGAAGAGGGCATTAGACTCTCTGGAGCCCAGAGTTACAGGTGACTGTGAGATGCCCACCGTGGGTGTGCAGAGCTCTGAAAGAGCAACAAGTGTTCCTAACCGCCGAGCCACCTCTTCAGCCGCACGCTTCTTTAAACGTGCATTTTATTTATTAGATGCACGCATGGGGGGGCACAGTGTGAGTGCGTGTGTTCGTGCACACGTACACAAACGTGTGCATGTAGAGAACTGAAATGTCACTTTTCACCCGTGGGTTTGAGATCTAGGTGAGGATTGCCAAGGCCTGGTGCTGATCAGCCAGCCCATGATTTTATGTGCACATACACCTGTGTACGTCTAAACAGGGAAATAGAAATGAATGTGTCCCCGAGAAGAAAAGGGGATAGTGGGTGGGCATATATCAGTGTGTGAGTGTGATGCTGAACCTATAGGACGCACTGGTACAGAGTCTGGACGGATGGCTCGATGGGTGAGAGCTTGCTGTTCCACCAAAGGACTTGAGTTCAGTCCCCAGAACCTATATTGAATGCCTCACAACTACCTGTAACTCCAGCTCCTAGGGATCTGATAGATACTGTCTTCTGTCCTCCCAGGGCACTGCACTAATACTCAGACACCCACAAAATGGAGTAGATCTTAGTATAGACACAGACAAAGCATTCAGTTAAACTTTCCCTCGGCAGCGGGTATCTTCTGAGCCATCTCACTGCTCTACAACTTCTTTGTTCTTGTCCATCTCACTGAGCACCACTACGAGTCTATGGAAGGAAACTCCTCTATGCGTGACAGTAGGTTGATTATGTAAACTATTTGATTATATAATTGACATATTTGAAATCGATTTGATTACCTCAGACTCAGCCATTCAAAGGAAAGCTGCCAGACTAGAAAACAAAAGCTCCACAGACCCCTTTTCCTAGGGCTGTGGCCAATCTAACCATCCTCAACGAACCTGGAATTCTGAGGATGGCCTGGCGCTTGTATGTGTTGTGAAGGATCACTAATGGTGGATCTCTTCTGGTGAATAAAGAAGTCAGCTGGACTGGACCAGTGCCCAGCAACCACGTTGACATGATTGTGATTTCTTCCGCTTCTGGCCTTTAATATTTGTACTTATGTGTGTATGCGTATGCAGGTGCAGTGCCTGAGGAGGCCAGAGGAGGGCACTAGAGCCCCCTTGAGGCTGGAGTTACAGGTGGCCGTGAGCCATCTGATATGGGTGTCTTGAACCAGATCCAGTGGCGAGTGCGGTTAACGTTGGAGACATCTTTCCAGTTGTGCCTCTGGCCTCTAAAGGGTGATTTGTACTATTTGTTAGCAGTGACTTTAAGAAGCTGTACTGTACTGTATTGTGTTATACTGCACTGTACTGTATTGTATTGTATTGCATTATTATGCCTTAGGAGCCTGTTTGTTTTATCATGGGAAGCAAAAAAGGGATAGATCCAGATGGGAGAGGAGGGAAGAAGGACTTAGGAGGAATAGAGGACAGGAAACTGTAATTAGGATATATTATGTGAAAAATCTATTTTCAATAAAAGGGGAGAAATAAAAAAAAAAAAAAAGAAGCAGCAGCAGCTAGAGCTGTGACAGGTGCCAGCACACAGCTCTGAGCAGTGGCTGTGGATCAGACTTTCTGTTTTGCCCATTGATCATAGTTCATCCACGAATGAGTGGCTTAGCCTAAAACTGCCTCTTTGCTTACCCATGAGACTAAAGACCGTGGCCACTCCATAGACATGTTTGGAGAAGGCAGGCAGGCAGGCAGGCACTGACAAGAGCTGGTAAATCTCATTTCAATTTAAATAGTGGTTTCTACAGTTATTACCACTTCACTCTCCTCTCTATAAACAGGACGACTGGGCCAGTGACAACTGCCCTAAGTTTCCATGAGAAGCAGGTCTATAAAACATTCTTAGACTTGTATCTTTCTGTTGGCTCCTTTGTCTCCCCAGGTCAGAGTTATCTGGCATTCATATGGCCCTGTGTTAGGACCCTCCTCCTCCTCTTTTTGGCATGAGTAATGTGTGCGTGTATGTATATTTGTATGGCTGTGACTGCACATGTATGCCTAAGTTGCAAATGTCTCTGCACGCATGCTCGAGGCCCAAGATTGACACTGGGCATCCTCCTTGATCATTCTCCATCTTTTTATTGAGACAGGGTCTCTGTATCAATTTGCTTAGTCTGACAAGCTGGATGGCTCTGGAGATTCTGTCTGCCTTAGTGATGTATGTAACCCACCAAGCCCATCTAGCATTTACTGGGGTTCTGGTGATCAGAATTCTGGTCTTCATGCTTGTACAGGGTGTTGTGTTCTTCACCCACACAGCCACCTTCCCAGCACTTCTTCCTGGTGCATGTGTGTGTGTGTGTGTGGAGAAGGTGGGAAGAGAGACAGAGGGAGGGAGCCAAAGAGCCCCCCCCCCAGAGAGAGAGAGAGAGAGAGAGAGAGAGAGAGCGCGAGCGCGAGCGTGCAAGATCCCATTGTGTAGCCCAGGCTGACTTCAGACTTGCTATGATCCTTCTGTTTCAGCCTCCTGGGTGCTGGCATATAGTCAGTCATATACAACTATACCTTATTGGGTATTGTAACTATATACCCATGCCAACCATGTACATGCTCTGCAATCGGCTTGGATAACCAAGAAGGAAGTCCTGGGTCATTGAATGAGTGGGTCACTATAACTGTGGTGTCAAATGTGAACGAACCCACTTGGCTTATATAGGTGTCACATTCTAAAAGAGCTTTGTTAGAACAGAGGCCTTTGGCTGACACCCACTAGACTCCCTTTCAACAGAAGGGCTGCCATGACTGAATGAATGGGATTTCTCGTATGCCCCAATACCAGGGCATTCCCATGAGGCCATAGCTACCATCCTCATTCTGCAGAAATGCTTGCCAGTCCCACCCACCTCTGGGGCATCTTGTCATAGGGCGAGAGGAAGGGAGACTCACATCAGCTTCTGCAGTGGACACGTAGAGCTACTCAAGGCTTCCCCAAGGGATGTCATACTCTTTACCCCCACCTTATTTTTGGCCAGGCTGAGACACTTTAGGCTGCTGGTTGAAAGAAGGAGCTTGGAGATCAGCTCATAACCAGTGAGGGTTAACTCACAGGAATCCAACCTGTAGAGAGAGGCAGCACAAGATTATTTTCTTGTCCCTCTTGGGTAACCCCCTCTCCACTTAGCTCCTTAGGAACTGGAGGAGACTGCTCACACAGATAGTTTTATTTTTTTCTCTTCCTTATAGTAGCCCATCAATACTGTCACCCAGCACACCACTCCCCCTTAGATACAATACACCATCTATATTTGTTAAATGGAAAAAAAGCCTGGGGCTGGTGAGTTCTCAGTGGGTTAAAGGTGCTCACTGCCCAGACCACACACATGCTACATGTGCACACAAAATAAAATCTAATTAAAAAGAAAAACCAAAGTGTCAACTCCTTAACATGATGGGAAACACTTCACAAGATGGCCCGTGTCCAGTTCTCATTGAGAAAGTTCACTGTAGCACATAACCATTCAAAAAAAAATGCCTGAGGTTACCTGTGATCCTTTTCATTTTGAGACAGGGCCTCAAGTTGGCCAAGGTTAGTCTCCAAATTGCTAAATAGCTGAGGCTGATCCATTCTTCCTGCCTTTACCTCTGGAGCACTGTGATTACACACTGTGCTTCGGTGTGTGCAACTATGGGGACTGAACCCTGTGCTTCCTGTATGCTCTATGAGACCTTTACCAGCTGAGCTTTTCTACCCTCTACCACTTTACCACAGCCCCTTATTCTGAAGACGGGATCATGCTAGACAAAGCAGGTTGGCTTTGAACTTGCCATCCCCATGACCCAGCAACCACAGTGGTACATTACAGGTGTATACTTGCTTTAATCATTTTTATATTTCTTAATGTGTGTGTATGGGTGCACACCCGTGTCCCATGATGGGCATGTGGTCAGAGGACTACTTTTGGGAGTTCTCTCCCTCCCTCTCTTCCCCAGCCACCCCACCCCCACCATGTGGGAATTAAACTCAGGTCATCAGGCTTGGTGCAAACTCCTTTATGCCCCAGGCCACCTCACTGGTCCTGATTTTAATGTTTACAAAACACTGAATTTTTGTAAACATGGATGTATAGTTATACCTTAAAATCTACTGTTTAAAATGCTCAATTTGCTGGCATGTAGCCCATTCTTTTCTCCTGTCTCCCATCCCCATTACAGCATTGCCAAAACCACTGCCTCCAGACCTTCCCCATCTCTAACCTAGAGCAGTGGTTCTCAACCTTCCTAATGCAATTAAAATTAATACAATTCTTCATGATGTGGTGATCTCCAACCATAAAGTTATTTTGTTGCTACTTTATAACTGTAAATTTTTTACTGTTATAAATCATAAGTATCTGATATGCAGGATATCTGATATGTGACCCCCTCCTAAGGGTTCACCACCCACAAGTTGCTGTAGTTTTGCAACTTCCTGGAAATTATTCCGAATTTTAAAGTGAGAAGTCACACACTCACCTCAGAGTCTCCAGAGAACAGCTTGGATGTTTCAGTGCTTCACAGGCTAACTTGATGTCATCGTCCTTCATGGGCGTGTTCCCTAGATTGAGGTACTTTAAGTTCCGATTGCTAACAAGGAGCATCCAGAGATACTGCAGGCCAGAAACTACCTCTGAATTCTTAAACCTGAAGTGAGGGGAGGGGAGGGAAGGAAGGGGGGAGAAGGAGAGAGGGGGAGGGAGGGAAAGGGAGCAGGGAGAAGAGAGAATAGTCGTATTAAACACATTTAATCAGTAACACTCTTCCGTTTTACGCATCTAGCCAGCTCGCAAAGCTGTAGCTCTTTGCATACAGTTTATTTCTGAGACAAAGTCTCATGTATCCCTGTGCTGTGTGAAACTCCTCCTTCTGTCACTCAAGTGCTGGGACTACAGCCCTGTGTGAACACTGTCAGTGAAGTTTTCCTTTTCTGAAGTGGACTCTTAATTTATCCTAAGCTGGTCTCCAACAATGTAGCTGAGAATGACACGGAACTTGGAACATTCTTAAAGGTTTTTGTGCGCATGTGCATTCAGGTACCCATGGAGGCCAGCAGAGGGCACTAGCTCACAGGAGCTGGAGTTGCAGGCTGGTCTTCTGCAAGCTACTGACCTTGGACTTCAGGTCCGTCTGCCACTACTTCCCAAGTGCTAGGATTACAGGCTTGGGCCCTCACGGATATTTACATGATCCCGGTGGTTGAAGTCTGTCTTATTGCATGCCAGACAAGAATCTTACTAAGCCTTAGCTCTGTTTGCCTTTAATTTTACAGAACCCCACAATGTGCCCGAGGCCCCAGGAATGGGACATCAAACAATCCTGCTTTGGACAACTCCCTCCAGCGTGGTGGTTCTCACCCTTCCTAATACTGTGGCCCCTTTTATAATCCCTCATGTGGTAGTGACTCCCAATCAGGAAATTATTTTCCCTGTTATAAATCATAGTGTAACTATCTGGTATACAGGATATCTGATATGTGACCCCCATGAATGGGTCATCTGACCACCAAAGGGTCACAACCCACAGATAAAGCTTGAATACAGGGATACCAGATGGCATCAAACACAAGACTTATGCTTCATTACAGTTCACCGAGCATGGCCATACCTACCTGCTGTCTCCATTTTTGTTTTTTTCTTTCTTTTCTTGTCAACTTGATAAAGCTAGAATCTGGGGAGGAGGACCCTCAATTAAGAAAATGCCTCAATCAAATTGTCCTATAGTCGCATCTGTAGGGCATTTTTTTGGGTAATGATTGATGTGTGAGGGACCAGAGCACTGTGGGCAGTGCCACCCCTGGGCAGGTAGTCCTGGGTTTATAAGAAAACAGGCTGAGCAGGCAATGGGGAGCCAGCCTGTAAGCCGCATTCCTCCATGACTTCAGCTTCGGTTCATGCCCTGACTTAGCGGAGTGATACAGTTATGACCTGAAAGTTATGAACGAAAACTCTTTCTCCTCATGTAGCTTTTAGTCATTGTTTCAGTTGGGGTTTCTATCACTATAATAAAACACCACAACTACAGCTTGTCATCTCTCATCTAGGGAAGTCAGGGCAGGAACTCAATGCACGTATTAGCAACTGAGAACTTGACCAGCCCCTAGCTGGATGCCATGTGGGATTTCCTCTGGCTTGGGAGGGCAAGTTAAAGAGTCGGCTTTTTGTCTAGAGCAGAGCTGGGATTTATCCTCCCTCACCAAGATACCTGACATCTTTAGCAGGCTCAGGTTTTTATTAGTGATAGAGTATGAGGCTGCCTCTAAAAGGTAGTGTTTCTGACAACAGGTCAGATGGCACAGTCTGAGGTAAGCGAACAGGCCTTGCCGCCTTTCTGCAGCTCTCCCTGGGACAGAGCTAAGTGTCTGGTGCCATGACTTGACAGCTCTCAGTTGGGTCCCTTATGCTCCTTGTCACATATGCTATGCTGAACTAAATTATGTGATGGGAAACTTCTTACTCCTAAAAGCAAGACCTTCTCTTTGTTCTGGGGATTTGGTCCAGAGAGACTTCTCAGAGGGATTTGGTGAGAGATGTGTTAACAAGGGGCTCATTCTAAAGTGGTCCCTTTTGACTCAGCCCCAACATGTCTCTTGCGATGACTTGGCATACTCATTAATGTGTATGTGTGTGTGTGCACCTGCATGACTGTACATGTACCACATACATGCCAGGACCCAAGGGGGTGGCAATAGGAAATTGGATCCCCTGGAGCTGGAGTTGAGAGAGGCTGTGAGCTACCATGTGGGTACTGGGAACAGTGCCTAAGTCTTCTGCAAGAGCAGCTGATGCTCTTAACCAACAAGTCATCCCTCCATCCCTCCGCCTTGTTCTCTCCAGTGTTTAAAGTGAAACCTCTGCATTTTAAAGGCCCCATCATGTTTGGATCTCTCCACGCTGTATTGTTCCTGTAAATTCTGCTCTTCCATAATACCGCCTCTTCTGAAGGTAATTATGTCAGCTCCTTCCCAAACTGACTGATGTATTATATTTAACCATTAGCTGTTCACATATTTGTATAGCTTTAGAGTTATTAAAGAGTGATCAGAGAATGACATGCATCATACACCTTGACCAATTACCTCATGTTACATTATTGGCCCCAAAGTCCTCCTCTTACATTCTCAATTACTGATCAATTCCTACTTATGCTTCAAAATCCACGATAATGAAGCCTGCCTTAAACCTCTGCACCTCTCTTTATAAGGTCTTTTGGTCAACTCCCATCCCATGCTTCAGGGGACTTAGTGCATGCAAGAGATCTTTTACAGCATGCATTCTCTCAGAATACATCTCCTCAGGGTGTACAGATGAACCCTGTCTCCGCAGGAGAAGCCATGGGAGACTGCTTGCACCAGGCTGGGTGGCACTTACGTTAGATTCTGTATGCTGCAGGATGAATTCCTCAGCTTGAGGCATAGAATCTTCATGGACCATTCATTCAAGATGCTGTGGCCCAAGTCCAGTGTCTTCAAGTTCGGATGGGTGCTGAGCACAGTGCAGAAGTTTTCCCAGCACTCTATGATGAGGGGCTTGCATTGTGTCCTGTGTCAGTGAGGGGAAGAGTGGGAGAAATAGGATTGAACAGGAGGATTTGAACAGGAGTGACTGCCACAGTGAGGCCAGCCACAGGAGGGAGACTAGACTGTAAGGGAGCACAGGACAGCTGAGGAAATAAAGCCAGCCAGTAGATGTTACCTGGTGTGCTCTCTATAGGACCAACCCTACAGTCAGCCTCCTTTGACACTTCAATATCTCCTGGGGATTTGCTAGACCAATTGGAGGAGCCTTCAGTCCTCCCAGTCACCTATTTACTTAAATTCTAGCTCACTGTAGTGGTGAAATGGTATGGTTGTGTTATAAAGGCACTAAAAAGAGATTCTATTTTTAAGATTGTGTAACTGGGAGTGCGTCTGTGCATGAGTCAGTCAGTCAGTCAGTCTCTCAGTCTCTCAGTCCGTCAGTCTCTCAGTCTCTCAGTCCATCAGTCCCTCAGTCCCTCAGTCCCTCAGTCCCTCCGTCCCTCCGTCCCTCAGTCCCTCAGTCCCTCAGTCCGTCCGTCCCTCAGTCTGTCCGTCCCTCAGTCCGTCCGTCCGTCCCTCAGTCCGTCCGTCCGTCCCTCAGTCCGTCCGTCCGTCCCTCAGTCCGTCCGTCCCTCAGTCCCTCTCTCAGTCCCTCTCTCAGTCTCTCTCTCAGTCTCTCTGTGTGTGTGTGTGTGTGTGTCTGTCTGTCTGCGTGTTGTCTTCATGTCTCTGTATCTCTATGTATGTGCTCATGGAGGCCAGAGGAAGGCATCAAATTGCCCTGGATCTGGAGTTATAGGCGACTATAAGCCACCCAAAGTGATGCTAGGGAATCAAATCCAGAGGGAAGAACAGAAAGTGCTCTTAATTACTGAGCCATCTCTTTAGCTTTGATTTTATTTTTACTCTGGCAATAATAGACCATTCCATCTCCATCTTGGAGTAGAGATTGCCACTTCCTGTTAGTTGTGGCAACTACCTGAACACAACAGTACAGGCAGAGCCAGGTCTATGATAAGAGAAGTGTGGCTAATTCCTAATAGCAGCAAGAGGAAGGTTATAGGACCCTTGACATGGGACTCCAGCTTGTCTTATTGTGCCCTATGTCAGTTGCAAGTGATTTTGGAGGATGCTAGAGTATATGTGGAAGTGGCTAATTGAAAACATGACTCCATTGACAGCTCCTATCAGGACATTATCTGTGTGAGGTGAGACTTTGCAGTGAAGCTTGAGTACCTGAGATCAAACCCGGAGACCTCAGAGGTGGGAAGATCCATTACTGTTAGTTGGTCTCTGACCTCCATGCATGCCATGACATGCATATACATGTGTACACACAGATATAGAGACACACACACAGACACACAAAGACACATACACAGAGACAGAGACACACAATAAATGGAACCATTTTTCTTAAACAAAATTCTCCAGAAGTGACTAGTGAATGGTGAAGTCACAAGAGACTGAGAGGAGGGGAAAGGGAAGATGGTCAAAGACCACACTATCACAATCAGAAGGAACAAACTTAGATCTGCACATTGTGATTTAATATATGATGATGATATTAATATGTTACATATATATACTTAAAAACTGCTAAATGGTCTTAAAAAACTTGAACATCTGATCCTTTCTCTGTAACCAGTGTACAGAGATGAAGGTATTTTATTATCAAAATATTTAAAATTAGTTTTTATATATGTGTATGGTATGCCATGTCCCTGTGACTACATGCACAAACATGCAGGTGTCTGTGGAGGCCAGAAGAGGGCACTGGAGCTCCCGGCCATGGAGTTGTAGAGACACCCCCACTGGGTGCAGAGAACCAAATTCTGGTCCTCTGGAACAGCAGCGCATGCTCATAATCACTGAGCCCCCTCTTCTGTCTAGATATTTTTGTCTGTTAATCTGTCCATCATTCTGACTATCAGATTTTGGAAACAGGCCAATCTCCAGGAATCTCCCTGAGCCTGGTATCAGCCAGAGGGGAACCTGCCTCCTAGAAAGCAATTCCACACAGAGCAGACCACCTTGCTGGAGAGACTGGAGGGCAGATGATATGTCAACAGTGGGAAGGGCTCATGCACTTTGCTCAGAACTACTTAAGACATGCATGTCCCTGAACTTCTATTTTAACTTCACTTCAGCATCCAAAAGATAGGCTATGGGGACCTTTGATCTCTTTCCACTGTGGCCTCATTGGATGAATCTCCCTTTTCTGCATTTTATTATTAATTTGGCTCTTCTAATAGGCTTAGTGGTGGAACCTAGCTTGACACCTCTGCTACCTGGATTTCTGGGCCTGCAGGTATGTACCCAGTCTACCTTGCTGTGATTGAACCCCAGGCTTCATTCATGCTAGGCAACGACTCTACTGGCTGAGCTATATCCCCAGCATGGTACAGTTTTAAAAGGGCTTTTCCACTAGATAATATCAAACCAGACTTTTCCATGTCCCATTAGTAACCGAATCATTCTTTAAGTGCCATCTGGTACCCCAAATATTTCCAAAAGTCATGTCTAAGCATAGTAACATACAAAAATGACTAACTGGCTTTAAATAAAAATCATCCCATACTCACTTCTGGAGAGCGACAGGGCACAGCTTGGGAGTATTATCCACTGAGAAGAGGTCACTGATATCCACCCGGATTGCCTTCAAGTTCTGACAGTGCTGGAGACAGTAGGAAGATACCATCAAGTCCATCTTCTGGTTAATCAGAAGCCACACTTCTTGGAAGCTTTTGAGAGCCATGTGAACAAACTCTTCATCCTGAGACTCAAAGAGATAGTAGAAGGCATCCAGGGTATCCATTGGGCTGGAGCCATTGACCTGGTGACCTATCAGAGAGAGGCAGTGTTGGAGCTTCTGCTTAATAGGCGGGGTCACAGGACATCGAAACAGAACCTCCAGAGTCTTCAAGGTATCCTTGTTCATGAGGCCAAATAAGAAACGCTTCATCTCGAGGAGGTGAGAGTCGCTGGATCTCTTCACCTCCATGATGTTCCTTTGGTTTGTAATGTAGGAAAAATACTGATTCCATTCCCCCAGCCCTTCTAAAACATAATATAAGGCAGCAAAGAAATCCTGCAGGCTGAGGTCGAAGAAAACATAACACTGCTCACTGCTGTGGCCAACCTGGAGAAGGATGTTCACGTGAAAGAGGGCTGAGATCTCAGACTGCTTTAGACTGTAGCTCTTCAGGTCATCATCATAGAACACCGACCTCATGGTCCACACTCCCTCCAGTGCCATCCTGCACAAACCCACTAGGGTAATTTGCTCTTCCTTACTGAGTGCCCTCTGGGAAGGCCCTCTTGAGGTGAGCTGGTGGAACACCAAGGTGGTATATAAATCAGTGAGAGTCTGGCAGGGTAGGGTGCAACTCTTACCCAGCTTCTCTTGCAGCTGTAGAGCCTCACAGACCAGCGAGCAAAAGGAGGGGGCCTGGCTTTGGTCAAATAGCTGGTGATTTTCTATCACAGAATGGAAGACTTGTATTTTTTGATGGTCATCAGGGATGTTCTCGAGGACTAGTTGAGATCTCCTTGATGCAGATAGTCCTTCAACCAGTATGTAGAGGGGGGACACCACCATCGACCTGAGGTTTTCTAAGCCCGTGTTTCTGGTGGTAATGATGAGAAAGGACTGGGATAGGAGGGCCTTCCTCAGGAGGCTGTACATCAGGATGTATATGGGCTGTTTGTCCTTCCAGTCTCTGGAGAGTGTCATATCGTCATGTTGGAGGGCAGAGTCCATATCATCCAAACCATCTATGACAAACAAGAGTCTTTCTGGTTGGGACATGATCTTTGTCACTGGAGCCTGGGAGTGTGGCCACTCGTTGGCCATCAGCTGTGCCAAACTACTCTTTTCTGTCCACTTCATTTCTCTGACAGAGAAGAAGAAGACATAGGACATGTCTTGGTAGAGTTTACCCTGTGCCCAGCCCAGAATGATACTTCTGGCCAAAGCGGACTTCCCAACTCCTGGTCTTCCATGTAGGATAATGGTGTGAGGCCTGAAGGTTTTCTGGTGTGGTTTAAAAGCATCAGACAATACTTTCATCTCTGGGCTGTCATAGTGCAGATCCACACTTGTGTCGAATTTAGCGATCACGTGGGCCTTGTAGTCTTGTAGGTCACCCCCACGATATGAAGTCAGATAAGAGGATAGAAGAAAAATGAAATGTGAATAAAATCTTATTTTTAATGAAACTGACATATATATCTACACCATGAACATAATTAATAATGGCTTAAAACATCTCAAAATAGATGGGAGGAAATCTGAATGGATTTATAGTAAAGAAATGATGGAAGTTTAAGGTAATTAAAATGCTAATTGCCTTTAATTGAGCACTGCTATATCCCTAATGAATCAAAATACATTGTACTGAACATGTACAAATATGTGTTAACACACACTCTCTCCTTAGTTTTAAGTCCGATAGCTATATGCAATATTCTTACCACTTCATTACTTGTTTGAAGAGTCTCATAACTTAAGCTGGCCTCAACTTTGCTGTGTAAACAATAATGGCTCTAAAGTTCTGATCCTCCTGTCTATGTCCCAACTCCCAGGATCACAGGTGTGCACCACCATGCTTAGTTTTATGTGGCACTGGGGACTGAACCCCAGGGTTTTATGCATGTTAGGGGACACTCTACCAACTTAGTTACATCCATAGTTCAGTCTAGCTCCTTCTGAGCCATGTATTTCTCATGAGATCCAAGTAGACTGGGCTATCTTTGACCAGTGAGCTGGAGCGATTCGCCTTTCTCTCTTCAATCCCATCTGTGATTACAAGCCATTGATGTGACTATTAACCACGTTGCCATCCTACCCAACTTTTTATGTTATTCTGGGGTCCTAAACTCAGGCTCTCATGCATGTAAGGCAAGCTCTTCACCTAGATCTTAATCTCTATTTGCTGAATTGGACCAATGTAATATCTTTATATTGAACATGAGCCATGCTAACAGATTTGGGCTTGCGTGCAAAGTCAGAAGGCAGCCTGCCAGTTGGACCTAAGACTTTCTGGCTTCCTGCCCCCTGCCCCAATCACCTACATACTTAATTATTACACCCATGCTCCAGATTTCCAAGTAAATCCTTTCTTCAACTTACTTTTAGGTCGTGTATTTTGTTGTAGCAATAGAAACCCTGACAATGACAGATATTAATTCCTTTAACAAAGTAGTTATTAAACAAGTGATGTGACACATATACTATGTGCACCACAGTGCCTGACCCATAGTGAATAGCTCAACATGCCATCAATATTTATATTTAATAGTATGGATTCCAGTCAGGCAGAGGTGGCACACAACTTTAATTCTAGCACTCAGGAGGCAGAGGCAGGTGGATCTCAGAGTTCGAAGCCAGCTGGTTCCAGGACAGAAAACCCTGTTTTGAAGACTTAACCCTCTCTCAAATAGCATGGGTTCTAATTTGGAAGACACTGGAAAGTATCAGTTTTTCAAATATGGCCTGAATTATGGTATAATTCATGCATGGCCAACATGATGCATTTACCAGTTGCACAGGCCTAGCCTGCAGTCTAGAGCAGTTGTTCTCAACCTTTCCAATTCTCTGACCCTTTAATACAGTTCCTCATGTTGTGGTGACCTCCAACCAGTTATTGCTGCTTCCTAACTATGCTTTTGTTACTGTAATAAGTTACAATGTAAACATTTGATACTTAGGATATCTGCTATGTGACCCTATGAAAGGGCTGTTTGACCCCCAAAAGGTCTAGAGTCATGACTCCCAGCATTGCCTCCCACCGGGCTGTTGAAGCAAAATGGGATGCAGCTTGGATTCTCTTGTCTGAACTGGTCAGATTCTCCATCCTACTAAGCTTTCAATATAAATATCTCATCCAAGTTCCATCACTGCTTTTCTTTTTTTTCTTTTTTCTTTTCTTTTTTTTTTTTTCGGAGCTGGGGACCGAACCCAGGGCCTTGCGCTTGCTAGGCAAGCGCTCTACCACTGAGCTAAATCCCCAACCCCTGATCACTGCTTTTAAACAGTCCCTCAGTGGGCACAATGTGCTTACAAGCTGGATTTACCACTGACAAAGAAGAGCGAGCAAAAGAAAAAATCCCACCAGTAGGAGAATTGAGAGTTCACCTTGCTCATACAATGCATTAGGGCTTTTTTAGATTAAAAATTTCATGTGTATGAGTGTTTTTCATGTATGTGTATGTATATGCATGTATATCATATGCATGCCTGGTATCTGAAAAAGTCAGAGGCAGCCTCAAATTGCTGGGAACTGGAATTCCAGAGGGTTGCAAGCTGCCATATGAGTGCTGTGAATTGCACCCTGTACCTCTACAATAGCAGCAAGTGCTCTAACCATTGTGCCATCTCTCCAGCTCCATGATGGAAAGTTATTTACTTTTAATTTTTCACTATGTAGACGTTACTGGCCTGGGAGTTACAAAGAGATCCACTTTCCTTGGCCTCTTGAGTGCTGGGATTAACAATGTAATAGCACAAGGCATCACAAGGAATGAAAAAATAGTGATATTTACAATGGATTTTTTTTTTCTGAGACAGGGCTTCTCTGTGTAGCTCTGGCTCTCCTGGAAGTTGCTCTGTAGACCAGGCTGGCCTCAAACTCAGAGATCAACCTGCCTCTGACTCCCAAGTGCCAGGATTGAAGGTGTGAGCCACTACCATCAGGCTTTACTTAGGAATTCTATTTATTCAGTAAAATGGATGGAACTGGTGATTGATGTTAGGCAAATATGCCAGACTCAGAAAAAAAATACTGCATATTTTCTCCTAGATTGTTCATCATCATCATCTTCATCATCTTCATCATCATCATCATCAACAACAACAACAACAACAACAACAACAACAACAACAACAACCCCCTCCCCACACACACCATAAAAGTAGAGAGACACCTTGGAGAAGGGGCGAGGGGATATTAAGTAATGGAGAGAAGGAAGTGGGGATGACAATACACATGACATGAGAGCTGAAGGTGGCTATGGAGTGGAGGGCAGAGGCTGGAATGGGAAGAGGATGACAGATTAGAATAAACTGCATGAGCGAAGACACAGTGAGTCTGGGAGGGTAACTCAGTGGATAGAGCCACTCGTCTTGGTGTTAAACCCCTAGCACCATATAAACTGGATGTATAAGCGCGCGCGCGCGCACACACGCGTGCACACACACACACACACACACACACACACACACACACACACACACACTCCTACCCACCCCTGTAACTATCACTCAGGAGGATTAAGCATTCAAGATCATTCTCAACTACATAAAGAGTTTGAGGCCAGCCTGGACTACATGAGGTCCTGCCCCTGCCTGAGTACTGATTAGCAGTTAATGGTTACTGGGGAATGAGGCTTTCTTCAGTGGGGTTACCACTGGGAAGCTGTCCAGGCCTCTGTAAATAACCTTTCTCCCAGGCTTGACTAAGCAACCTGATCAAACTCATTGGGTGACCACACATCAAGGTAGAGGTGGGGATAGTTGTATGAAAGTATCAAAGGGAAGCTCGTTATATATAATCTATGATAAGAAAATCAATTAACGAAAAAGAAAATTCACATCGTATGCTAATTTGCAACCTAATAAAAATCTCTAAGTTTGATTGCCCTGGTAAACTCCTCTCAGATGTGTTTAGAATTAGCAAACCTTGGGCTTGAGTTCTGAGTTTGCTGGATTTATGAGTCATTTGAAATTTTCCTAAATTGTGACCCGACGGAGACTGACTGAGCCATAGGGCTCTGTCTATGATGTTTGTCCCCAGTATTCACAGGGGAGGTTCAGGGAGAGACACTAGTGAAACAAGGAGCCCATACTCCTATCTGGATGCCATATGCTTCTTTCATTCAGTCTCCCTTACAGACTGGCCACAATAAGAATTTTAACACCTCATTCACCCGCCTTTGTCATTGCATCTTGTTCCTTAGCTTGTAAGGCTTCAAAAAAGGGCAAACCACCCAAACAACACGATACTGCTTTTTGTTCAAAGCAGCGATACCATTCGTATGAACTCCCCCCATCCTAAGGGAACAGAGGAGTGGGAAGGAGAGCTGTGAACTTCTGTCCTCTGCACATGATACATGCCTGTTGTGCACACAAAGGCATGCAGCTGTGGCCACATATGCAAGATTGAATCACTTAAAATTGCATCAGAAACTGGGTAGGGGGGGCTGGGGATTTAGCTCAGTGGTAGAGCGCTTGCCTAACAAACGCAAGGCCCTGGGTTTGGTTCCCAGCTCCAAAAAAAAAAAAAAAAAAAAAAAAAGAAAAAAAAAGATTAAAAAAAAAAAACTGGGTAGGGGCTCATGAAAAAGTGTCAGTATTTGGAGTTACTTCTCCATAAAAGCAAGTCATCTACTTGGTGGTCAAGGATCTCTGTGTGTATATGTAAGTGGGCAGGTCCATGTACACATTTGTGTGCACAAGGTATGGACAATAGGTTGATTTTTCAAGTCTCTATCAGCCACTGTTAATAATAAATAATGATAAATACATATTTAAAAGGTAAGACTGCTCTTCCTGTATGTGTCACTGTAAGCTGTGTAGACAGGCTATGCCTGCTTACAACCACAAGAGGGCACATGCCTTGGAACTAGACTTACAGATAGGAGCTGGCATGTGAGACCTGAAAACTGACCCTGCATCCTCCAGAAGTGTGGCCAAGTGATTTTTAACCCTCTGAGCCATCTCTCTGGTCTCCAATCTTAGTTTTGGAGAGTCTCACTAAACCTGGATCTCACCAAGGTAGACTGGGCTGGTCAGCAAGCAGCAGGGATCCTCCTGTCTCTGCCTCCTTGGTAGTGGTTTTATAGGCACAGGCCCCTCCCACCGGGCATATTTAGTTAGGTTCTGGTAATGGTATTCTGGTCCAAGTGCAGAAAGCATTACTTTACTGAGCAAGACCAGCCCCCAGATTCAATCTTATTAATAACAACTATATACCCAAACTCAGATGCAATTTAATGAAGTCTATATCAGGAGTCTAGCTGATCACTTCCCTCCAAGAAATTGTAAAGGCAATATTAACATTTATGATACAATGAACAGAACCAAGAACCTATCACCCGCCAAATCTTGCAGACAAATAGAAGGTCATACACCCTGAAAGAAGCAACATTTACAACAATGGGGATAGCTGTTAAAGGACAGGCACAGAGACCTGTCACCTAGTGCTGAGAAATTCAACATTACCCTCCCACACCTCTGTGTCAACAATGCAGAGGAATTATTTGTGTATATATGTGTGTGGTATATGATAAGTGTTAAGTATGTGTGTGTAAGTTGATGTTGGTGCCAGAGGTCAACCTTAGGTTTCCTTCTTCAGGAAACATCTACCTTAAAACAAAGACATTTTTATCTTTTAATTCCATGTCTCTGTGTGGGTATCTATGAGCCTTTTGTCAGCAGAGGACAGAGGTCTTGGATTTCTTGGAGCTGGATTATACCTAGCTCTGCCCCACCTGATGTGACTTCTGGTAAATCAACTCCAACTTACATGCACACATGAGAATGCAGGGGTCTAATTCTTCAGATCGAAACCTATACAGCATTTGGCTTTAAGTGTACCCATCTTTACACCCTACCCCACCGGCAAACCTGATATCTGTTCCTCCTCTGATCCTTCGTCCTCTGGGATTGCTTCATCATCTTTTTCTGGAGGAGTAATTGTGCTTTCTGCAATAGAGAGGAAGAGTTAATTCAGTCTAATTATCCCAGCTGCGGATGAGAACACTTCATGTCCAAACTACATAGAGGATTAAGGAAGACTTTGCACAGTTTATGTACTGTGTAGTCTCTGATGTCAGGACCATTGCCTCAGGAGTTCAGTAAAGCAGCTGAGATGGGCAAAGATGCTCCACTGGGACTGCAACATGTGCATTCTACCCTACTTGTTCTGAGAGGCATAGGGTGGGTGTCACAAGGGGTTCTGGGTCATAGGCATTTAAGGGTTCATCTTCATTACTCAACCTCAATTGCTTCAATTTCCAGACATGCAAAAGCAGATATTCACTTAATACTTGTAGTTAGAGTTGTCTTCAACTTCTGTTTGTGTGGGTGCACAGGTGTCACCTGTGGTCTTTTTCTTCTGCAGGGACCTTTCAAATTTTGGAAAAAATATACATTTCATTTTCCTACATGTTTCTGTGTGCAGGCAGATGGCCTTGGAGGCCAGAGGAGAACGTGGACTCGGAGTCACTTGAACATGGGTGTTTTGAATGGAACATGATATTGCTGTTTGTTCAAAGCAGAGGTACCATGTGTATCATTCTCCCCCACCCTTAGGCAACAGATGATGGTGAGGAGAGGTGTGACTGCTGTCCTATGGACATCATACATCTGTTGGGCACATGAAGTCATGCAGCTGGGACTACCTGTGCGAGATTGAGTCACTTAAAATTGCCTAAGACACTTGGTAGGGGCTCCTGAGGAAGTGTCAGCACTTGGAATCATTTCTCTGCAGGAGCTTGACCTCTGCTTGGTTGTAATAGCTCTCAGTGTGTACTTGGAGGGGGCGGTCCATGTGCACATTTGTGTGCTCATGTATGGACGAAAGGTTGACTTTTCATGTCTTACTCACTCTCAATATTAACTTTTAAAGATGTATTTAACTTTATTTAAGAATGCTTTTCCTGTATGTATGTCCCCGTACCCTGTGCCGGCAGGGTATGCCTGCTAAGACCACAAGAGGGCACATCCCCTGGAATAGACTTACAGATGTTAGCTGGATTGTCAGAGCTCAAAACTCAACTTGGATCCTACAGAAGACTGGCCAAGTGATCTTTCACAATGAACCCTCTCTCTGTTCTCCAATCTTAGTTTTGGAGAGTCTCACTAAACCTGTATTTCACCATGGTAGACTGGGCTGGCAAGCAAGTCCTAGGGATCCTTCGGTCTCTGCCTCCTTGGTGGTGGTATTATAAGCACATGGCCCTCCCACTGGCATATTTAGGTAGTTTCTGGGAATGGAACTCTGGTTCTAGTGCAGGAAGCATTACTTTGAGTGAGCAAGAAATACTTCCAGATACAACAAAATTAATAACAGTTATATACCCAAACACAGATGCAATTTAATGCAGTCTATATCAGGAGACTAGCTTATCATTTCCATTCAAGAAATTGTCAAGGTGATTTTAAAATTCATGATACAGTGAATGAAACCAAGAACCCACCCCACCCCCAAATCTTGCAATCACATAAAAAGTCACATACCATTAAAGAAACAACAATTTAGCCAATGGGGATAGCTGTAAAAGGACAGGCCCAGAGACCTGTCACCTAGGGCTGAGAAACCCAAAATTACCCTCCCACACCTCTGTCTGGAGAATGTAGAAGAATCAATCATGTACATATGTGTGTTATGGGCTGGAGAGATGGCTCAGGGGTTAAGAGCACTGACTGCTCTTCCAGAGGTCCTGAGTTCAATTCTCAGCAACCAATTGGTGGCTCGGAACCATGTGCAATGGGATCTGATGCCCTCTTCTAGTGTTTCTGAACAGAGCCACAGTGTATTCATATACATAAAATAAATTAATTGGAAAAAAACCCAACCATATGTGTGTTGTATGTAATAAAGTGCTACTTGTGTGTGCATGTTGATGTTGGTGCCAGAGGTCAACCTTAGGGGTTGTTACTCAGGAAACATCCACCCTAACACAAAGACTTATTTTAAACTTTTAATTCCATGTCTATCTGTGGCTATGGATGAGCCTTGTGCCAGCAGAGGACAGAGGTGCTCGATTTCTTGGAGAGGGATTTATACCTAAGCCACCTCATGTGGGTGTGGCTGGTAAACCATCTCAAACCTGCATGCACACACATAAAAATTTGGGGGTCTAATTCTTCAGATGAAAACCTATACAGCATGTGGCTTTAAGTGTACCCATCTTTACACCCCACCCTTCCTGCCTGCAAACCTGGTATCTGTTCCTCCTCTGATTCGTGGTCCTTCTGGGTTGCTTTATCATGTTTTTCTGGAGTAACTGTCCTCTCTGCAATAGAGAAGAAGAGTTAATTCAGTGTAATTTTCCCAGTTGGGGATGAGAACACTTTATGTCCAAATTACATAGAGGACTAAGGGAAGCTGCCTCTCCTCAGTTTATGCCCTGTGTTCACTAGGAGGCCAGATCTTTTGCTTCAGGAGTACATTAAAGCAGCAGAGATAGGCAAAGCTATTCCATTTGGACCCTAACTTGTACATTCTACACTATTACTTCCGAGTGCCTCATGGTGGGTTTCGCAATGAGATGTCCTGTTATAGGCATTTAGGGTTCATCTTGGTTATTCATCCTCAATTCCTTTAAATTTCAGACCTGTGTAAGCAGCTTATAATTAGACTGTAATTAGCTTTTAATTGATACTTGTAATTAGAGTTATCTTCAACATTGTGTTTGTTGTGGGTACAGAGTTGTTTGCTGTGGGTACACAGTTGTTTGCCATGGTCTATTTCATCTGCAGGCACCCAATGGAGTTTTGAATATAGGTGAACTGATACCATCCTACAGTTCCCTGCACCCAAATCTTGGAGCAGGGAAGAGAGCAGACCACCCAGGAGTGCAGACATCCCGAGGCTGCAGGACAAACTGCCACCTCTGCACACCTCGGCCCACATCCCTGGTCCAAGGGGAAACTGCAGAGTGCCTCTGGACAGAGGGATATAGGGAACAGACAGCCGCCAGTACCCGTAGTTCTGGTCTGCACCCAGGATCCAACTGATCCCGCCAATCAGCTCCCTCCACCCAAATCCTATGGGGGAGAGAGCTGAAACCTCAGAAGTGTGGATACTCCCGAGAAGTCAGAGGAGACTACCCTCTGCCCACAGTCCAGACCCAAGAGGGAAGCACATAGTGCCAACTGTGCCCGCAAGGACCTACACGAGCAATCAGGGGCAGGACCCTTTGATTCCTGCCCGCACTTAGAGCTGGCAGACAGTCTCCAGGAGCACCGCCACAGCTGAGAGCAGAGCACCTGTTCTCAGGAAAGGCTGAAAGAAAACAGGAAAACAGTTCTACAGGATTGTGGACACAGAGGCCTATGGCAGGGCCAAGTCACTCCCAGAAACAGCAAGAGAAGCAAACACCAGAGATAACCCAATGGGCTAGAAGGCAAGCACAGGAACCTAATCAACAGAAACCAAGACTACTTGGCATCATCAGAGCCCAGTTCTCCCACCAAAGAAAATACTGGATATCCAAACATACCAGAAAAGCAAGATTTAGATTTGAAATCACATTTTTTGATAATGGAGGACTTAAAGAAAGACATAAGGAACTCCCTTAGAGAAATGCAGGGAAGCACAAGTAAACAAGTAGAAGCCCTTAGAGAGGAAACAAAAATCACTGAAAGAATTACAGGAAAACACAACCAAACAGGTGAAGGATTGAAAATGGAAATAGAAACAATAAAGAAAGCACAAAGGGAGACAACCCTGGATATAGAAAACCAAAGGAAGAGAAAAGGAGCCATAAACACAAACATCACCAACAGAATACAAGAGATAGAGAGAATGTCAGGGGCAGAAGATACCATAGAAAACATTGACACAACTGTCAAAGATAATGTAAAATGCAAAAAGCTCCTAGCCCAAAACATACAGGAAATCCAGGACACAATGAGAAGATCAAACCTAAGGATAATAGGTATAGAAGAGAGTGAAGACTCCCATCTTAAGGGGCCAGTAAATATATTCAACAAAATTATAGAAGAAAACTTTCCTAACCTAAAGAAAGAGATGCACATCAACATATAGGAAGCCTACAGAATTTCAAATAGATTGGACAAGAAAAGAAAGTCCTCCTATCATATAATAGTTAAAACAGCAAATGCACAAAACAAAGAAAGAATATTAAAAGCAGTAAGGGAAAAAGGTCAAGTAACATATAAAGGCAGACCTATAAGAATTACAACAGACTTCTCACCAGAGACTATGAAAGCCAGAAGATCCTGGACAGATGTCATACAGACCCTAAGAGAACACAAATGCCAGCCTGGGTTACTGTATCCAGCAAAACTTTCAATTAATATAGATGGAGAAACCAAGATATTCCATGACAAAACCAAATTTATGCATTATCTTTCTACAAATCCAGCCCTACAAAAGATAATAGATGGAAAACTCCAACACAAGGAGAGAAACTACACCATACAGAAAGCAAGAATATCATTTCCTTGCAATGAAACCATAAGAGAGACAAACAAACATAATTCCACCTCTAACAGTGAAAATAACAGGAAGTGACAATCACTATTCCTTAATATCTCTCAACATCAAAGGACTCAATTCCCCAATTAAAAGACAGACTAACAGACTGGATACATAAAGAGGACCCAGCATTTTGCTGCATGCAGGAAACACACCTCATAGATAAAGACAGACACTACTTCAGAGTAAATGGCTAGAAAACAATTTTCTAAGCAAATGGCCTGAAGAAACAAGCTGGAGTTGCCATTCTAATATCAAGTAAAATTGACTTTCAACCAAGAGTCATTAAAAAACATAAGGAAGGACACTTCATATTCAAGGGAAAAATACACCAAGATGAACTCTCAATCCTAAATATCTATGCTCCAAATACAAGGGCACTTACATACATAAAAGAAATCTTACTGAAGCTCAAAACGCACATTGCACCTCATACAATAATAGGAGATTTCCGGAGCTGGGGACCGAACCCAGGGCCTTGCGCTTCCTAGGCAAGCGCTCTACCACTGAGCTAAGTCCCCAACCATAATAGGAGATTTCAACACTCCACTCTCATCAATGGACAGATCTTGGAAACAGAAATTAAACAGAGACATAAGAGAAGCCATGAACCAAATGGACTTAACAGATATTTATAGAACATTCTATCCTAAAGCAAAAGGATATACCTTCTTCTCAGCTCCTCATAGTACTTTCTCCAAAATTGACTATAATTGGTCAAAAAACGGGCCTCAACAGGTACAGAAAGATAGAAATAATCCCATGCGTGCTATCAGACCACCATGGCCTAAAGCTGGTCTTCAATAACAATAAGGGAAGAACACCCACATATACATGGAAGTTGAACAATGCTCTACTCAATGATAACCTGGTCAAGGAAGAAATAAAGAAAGAAATTAAAGACTTCTTAGAATTTAATGAAAATGAAGGTACAACATACCCGAACTTATGGGACCCAATGAAAGCAGTACTAAGAAGAAAACTCATAGCTCGGAGTGTCTGCAGAAAGAAACAGGAGAGAGCATATGTCACCAGTTGACAGGACACCTAAAAGCTCTAGAACAAAAAGAAGCAAATACACCCAGGAGGAGTAGAAGGCAGGAAATAAACTCAGAGCAACCAAGTAGAAACAAAAAGGACCATAGAAAGAATCAACAGAACCAAAAGTTGGTTCATTGAGAAAATCAACAAGATAAACCCTTAGCCAGACTAATGAGAGGACACAAAGAGTTGTGTCCAAATTAACAAAATCAAAATGAAAAGGAGACATAACTACAGATTCAGAGGAAATTCAAAAAATCATCAGATCTTACTATAAAAGCCTATATTCAACAAAACTTGAAAATCTGCAGGAAATGGACAATTTCCTAGACAGATACCAGGTACCGAACAAATCAGGAACAGATAAACCAGTTAAACAACCCCATAACTCCTAAGGAAATAGAAGCAGTTATTAAAGGTCTCCCAACCAAAAACAGCCCAGGTCCAGACGGGTTTAGTGCAGAATTCTATCAGACCTTCATAGAAGACCTCATACCAATATTATCCAAACTATTCCACAAAATTGAAACAGATGGAGCACTACCGAACTCCTTCTATGAAGCCACAATTACTCTTATACCTAAACCATACAAAGACCCAACAAAGAAAGAGAACTTCAGACCAATTTCCATTATGGATATCAACGCAAAAATACTCAATAAAATTCTGGCAAAACGAATCCAAGAGCACATCAAAACAATCATCCACCATGATCAAGTAGGCTTCATCCCAGGCATGCAGGGATGGTTTAATATAAGGAAAACCATCAATGTGATCCATTATATAAACAAACGGAAAGAACAAAACCACATTATCATTTCATTAGATGCTGAGAAACATTTGACAAAATGCAACACCCCTTCATGATAAAAGTCCTGGAAAGAATAGGAATTCAAGGCCCATACCTAAACATAGTAAAAGTCATATACAGCAAACCAGTCGCTAACATTAAACTAAATGGAGAGAAACTTGAAGCTATCCCACTAAAATCAGGGACTAGACAAAGCTGCCCACTCTCTCCCTACTTATGCAATATAGTTCTTGAAGTTCTAGCCAGAGCAATCAGACAACAAAAGGAGATCAAGGGGATACAGATTGGAAAAGAAGAAGTCAAAATATCACTATTTGCAGATGATATGATAGTATATTTAAGTGATCCCAAAAGTTCCACCAGAGAACTACTAAAGCTGATAAACAACTTCAGCAAAGTGGCTGGGTATAAAATTAACTCAAGTAAATCAGTAGCCTTCCATACACAAAAGAGAAACAGGCCGAGAAAGAAATTAGGGAAAAGACACCCTTCATAATAGATCCAAATAATATAAAATACCTTGATGTGACTTTAACCAAGCAAGTAAAAGATCTGTACAATAAGAACTTCAAGACTCTGAAGAAAGAAATTGAAGAAGACCTCAGAAGATGGAAAGATCTCCCATGCTCATGGATTGGCAGGATTAATATAGTAAAAATGGCCATTTTACCAAAAGCGATCTACAGATTCAATGCAATCCCCATCAAAATACCAATCCAATTCTTCAGAGAGTTAGAACAATTTGCAAATTCATCTGGAATAACAAAATACCCAGGATAGCTAAAACTATCCCCTCAACAATAAAAGGATTTCTGGGGGAAACACTATCCCTGAACTCAAGCAGTATTACAGAGCAATAGTGATAAAAACTGCATAGTATTGATACAGAGACAGACAGATAGACCAGTGGAATAGAATTGAAGACCCAGAAATGAACTCACACACCTATTGTCACTTGATTTTTGACAAAGGAGCCAAAACCATCCAATGGAAAGAAGATAGCATTTTCAGCAAATGGCGCTGGTTCAAGTGGAGGTCTACATGTAGAAGAATGCAGATTGATCCATGCTTATCACCCTGTACAAAGCTTAAGTCCAAGTGGATCAAGGACCTCCACATCAAACCAGATACACTCAAACTAATAGAAGAAAAAGTGGGGAAGCATCTCGAACACATGGGCACTGGAGAAAATTTCCTGAACAAAACACCAATGGCTTATGCTCTAAGATCAAGAATCGACTAATGGGATCTCATAAAACTACAAAGCTTATGTAAGGCAAAGGACACTGTTCTTAGGACAAAACGGCAACCAACAGATTGGGAAAAGATCAGAGGGCTTATATCCAAAATATACAAAGAACTCAAGAAGTTAGACCGCAGGGAGACAAATAACCCTATTAAAAAATCGGGTTCAGAGCTAAACAAAGAATTCACAGCTGAGGAATGCCGAATGGCTGAGAAACACCTGAAGAAATGTTCAACATCTTTAGCCATAAGGGAAATGCAAATCAAAACAACCCTGAGATTTCACCTCACACCAGTGAGAATGGCTAAGATCAAAAACTCAGGTGACAGCAAATGCTGGCGAGGATGTGGAGAAAGAGGAACACTCCTCCATTGTTGGTGGGATTGCAGACTGGTACAACCATTCTGGAAATCAGTCTGAAGGTTCCTCAGAAAATTGGACACTGAACTGAGGACCCACCTATACCTCTTTTGGGCATATACCCAAAGATGCTCCAACATATAACAAAGACACATCCTCCACTATGTTCATAGCAGCCTTATTTATAATAACCAGAAGCTGGAAAGAACCCAGATGCCCTTGAACAGAGGAATGGATACAGAAAATGTGGTACATCTACAGAATGGAACATTACTCAGCTATCAAAAACAATGACTTTATGAAATTCATAGGCAAATGGATGGAACTGGAAAATATCATCCTGAGTGAGGTAATCTAATCACAGAAAAACACACATGGTATGCACTCATTGATAAGTGGCTATTAGCCCAAATGCTTGAATTACTCTAGATCTACAGAACACATGAAACTCAAGAAGGATGACCAAAATGTGAATGCTTCACTCCTTCTTTAAAAGGGGAACAAGAATACCCTTGGCAGGGAATAGGGAGGCAAAGTTTAGAACAGAGGCAGAAGGAACACCCATTTGGAGCCTGCCCCACATGTGACCCATACATATACAGCAACCCAATTAGATAAGATCGATGAAGGAAAGAAGTGCATGCCCATGGGAACCGGATGTAGATCTCTCCTGAGAGACACAGCCAGAATATAGCAAATACATAGGTGAATGCCAGCAGCAAACCACTGAACTGAGAACGGGTCCCCCGTTAAAGGAATCAGAGAAAGGACTGGAAGAGCTTGAAGGGGCTCGAGACCCCATATGAACAACAGTGCCAAGCAGCCAGAGCTTCCAGGAACTAAGCCACTACATAAAGACTATACATGGACTGACCCTGGGCTCCAACCTCATAGTTAGCAATGAATAGCCTAGTAAGAGCACCAGTGGAAGGGGAAGCCCTGGGTCCTGCCAAGACTGAACCCCCAGTGAATGTGGTTGTTGAGGGGGAGTGTGGTAATGGGGGGAGGTTGGGGAGGGGAACATAAACATAGAAGGGGAGGGGGAGAGGTTAGGGGATGTTGGCCCGGAAACTGGGAAGGGGAATAACAATCGAAATGTAAATAAATACTCGACTTAATAAAAAAAAAAAACCTACACAGTATGTGGCTTGAAGTGCACCCATCTTTATACCCCACCTTCCGCCAAACCTGATGATGTCTGTTCCTCCTCTGATCTTTCCTCCTTCGGGATTGCTTTATCATCTTTTCTTGGAGGAGTAATTTTGCTTTCTGTAATAGAGAGAAAGAGTTAATTCAGTGTAATTATCCCCGCTGGGGATGAGAACACTTCATCTTCAAACTATATAGAGGATGAAGGGAGCCTTTGCACAGTTTATGTACTGTGTAGTCTCTGATGTCAGGACCATTGCCTCAGAAGTTCAGTAAAGCAGCTGAGATAGGCGAAGATGCTCCACTGGGACCGCAACATGTGCATTCTACCCTACTTCTTTTGAAAGGCATAGGATGGGTGTCACAAGGGGTTCTGGGTCATAGGCATTTAAGGGTTCATCTTCATTACTTAACCTCAATTTCTCCAATTTCCAGACATGCAAAAGCAGATACTCACTTAATACTTGTAATTAGAGTTGTCTTCAAATTTTGTTTGTTTGTCTGGGTGCACAGGTGTCACCTGTGGTCTTTTTCTTCTGCAGGGACCTTTCAAATTTTGGAAAAATATACATTTCATTTTTTTTTCATGTTTCTGTTTGCAGGCAGATGGCCTTGGAGGCCAGAGGAGAACGTGGACTCTGAGGCACTTGAACATGGGTGTTTTGAATGGAACATGATATTGCTGTTTGTGCAAAGCAGAGGTACCATGCGTATCATTCTCCCCCTATCCTTAGGCAACAGATGATGGTGAGGAGAGGTGTGAAGTGCTGTCCTATGGACATCATACATCTGTTGGGCACATGAAGTCATGCGGCTGGGACTACCTGTGCGAGATTGAGTCACTTACAATTGCCTAAGAGATTTGGTAGGGGCTCCTGAGGAAGTGTCAGCACTTGGAATCATTTCTCTGCAGGAGCTTGTCCTCTGCTTGGTTGTACTAGCTCTCAGTGTGTACTTGTGTGCACATTTGTGTGCTCATGTATGGACAAAAGGTTGACTTTTCATGTCTTTCTTACTCTCAATATTAACTTTTAAAGATGTATTTATCTTTATTTAAGAATGCTTTTTCTGTCTGTATGTCCCTGTACCCTGTGCAGGCAGGGTATGCCTGCTAAGACCACAAGAGGGCACATCCCCTGGAATAGACTTACAGATGTTAGCTGGATTGTTGGAGTTCAAAACTGAACTTGGATCCTACAGAAGACTGGTCAACTGATCTTTCACGATGAACCCTCTCTCTGTTCTCCAATCTTAGTTTTGGAGAGTCTCACTAAGCCTGTATTTCACCATGGTAGACTGGGCTGGCAAGCAAGTACCAGGGATCCTCCTGTCTCTGTCTCCTTGGTGGTGGTATTATAAGCACATGGTCATCCCCCTGGTATATTTAGGTAGTTCCTGGGAATGGAACTCTGGTCATAGCACAGGAAGCATTGCTTCGAGTGACCCAGAAATACCTCCAGATACAACAAAATTAATAACAGCTATATACCCAAACAGATGCAATTTCATGCAGTCTATATCAGGAGACTAGCTGATCATTTCCATTCAAGAAATTGCCAAGGTGATTCTAAAATTCATGATACAATGAATGGAACCAAGAACCCACCACCCCCCAAATCTTGCAGCCACATAAAATCTCATATATTGTTAAAGAAGCAACAATTTAGCCAATGGGGGGGGGAACTGTAAAAAGACAGGCACAGAGACCAGTCACCTAGGGCTGAGATACCCCAAGTTACTGTGCCACACCTCTGTGTGGACAATGTAGAAGAATCGATCTTGTACATATATGTGTTGTACGTTATAAGTGTTAAGTATGTGTGGGCATTTGGATGTTGGGGCCAGAGGTCAACCTTAGGTTTTCGTACTCAGGAAACAGAAACATCCACCCTAACACAAAGACTTATTTTTAGTTTTAATTCTATGTCTATGTGAGGGTATCGATGAACACTGTGCCAGCAGTCGACAGAGGTCTTGGATTTCCTGGAGCTGGATTTATACTTAGCTCTGAGCCACCTGACGTGGGTGCTGGTAAATCAACTCCAACCTGCATGCACACAGTGAGAATGCAGGGGTCTAAAGCTTCAGATCAAAGCCTGTACAGCATGTGGCTTTAAGTGCACCTAACTTTACACCCCACCCCTCCTGCCTGCAAACCTGATGTCTGTTCCTCCTCTGATCTTTATTTTTTGGGCTTTCTTTTATCAGACTTCTCTGGAATGATTTTGCTTTTTGCAACAGAGAGGAAGAGTTATTTCAGCCTAATTATCCCAACTAGGCATGAGAAGACCTAATTTCCACATTTCATAGAGGATTAAGGCAAGCCTTTGCACAGTTTATGCCCTGTGCAGTCTGTGAGGCCAGGTCCTTTGCCTCAGGAGTACATTAAGGCAGCAGAGATAGGAGAAGGTACTCCATTTGGACCCTACCTTGTGCATTCTACACTTCTACATCTGAGTGGCTCAGTGTGGGTTTCACAGTGAGGTGCCGTGTTATAGGCATTCAGGGTTCATCTTGGTTAAAGGAATCCTCAATTCCTTTAAATTTCAGACCTGTGTAAGCAGCTTTTAATTAGATTGTAATTAGCTTTTAATTGATACTTGTAATTAGAATGATCTTCAACATTGTGTTTTTTGTTGTGGGTCTACAGTTTTTTTTGTCATGGTCTCCTTCTTCTGTAGGCCACCACCTTGGTGTTGAAAATACGTTATATCCTTTTTTTGTATATGTCGGCAATGTCTCATTTTATGTGTCAACTTGAAACAAGCTGAAGTTATCACAGACATAGGAGCTTCAGTTGAGGTAATGCCTCCATGAGACCTAGCCTTAAGGTATTGTTTCTACTAGTGATCAAGGGGGGAGGACCCAGCCCATTGTGGATGGTGCTGTCCCTGGGCTGGTAGTCTTGGCTTCTATACAAGAACAAGCTGAGTCTCTGCTCCCAAACCCCGTGGGAGAGAGCCCTCACCGCCTGGACAGGTGGGCACTCCTGAGACTGCAGAGCGGAAGAGAACACCAACACTGCCCACCCCTGCCCACATCCCTGGCCTAAGAGGAAACTGTATACGGCCTCTGGGTTCCCTTGGATAAGGGCACAGCAGCAGCGGGTCCCCTGCGTCTGAGACACCGCTGGAACCTGAAGGGACCAAGCGGATAAACAGTTCTCTGCACCCAAATCCTGTGGGAGGGAGAGCTAAAGCTTCATAGAGGCAGACACGCCTGGGAAACCAGAAGAGACTGCACTCTGCACACATTACTGATTCCAGAGGAAAACACCAAACGCCATCTGGAACCCTGGTGCACAGAAGCTCCCGGAAAGGGCGGCGCAGATCTTCCTGGTTGCGGCCATGAGGAGAGCAACACCCCACGAGCAAACTTGAGCCTCGGGACCACAGGTAAGACCAACTTTTCTGCTGCAAGGGACCTGCCTGGTGAACTCAAGACACAGGCCCACAGGAACAGCTGAAGACCTGTAGATAGGAAAAACTACACGCCCGAAAGCAGAATACCTGTCCCCATAACTGGCTGAAAGAAAACAGGAAAACAGGTCTACAGCACTCCTGACACACAGGCTTACAGGACAGTCTAGCCACTGTCAGAAATAGCAGAACAAAGTAACACTAGAGATAATCTGATGGTGAGAGGCAAGCGCAGGAACCCAAGCAACAGAAACCAAGACTACTTGGCATCATTGGAGCCCAATTCTCCCACCAAAGCAAGCATGGAATATCCAAACATACCAGAAAAACAAGATCTAGTTTCAAAATCATATTTGATCATGATATGGAGGACCTCAAGAAAGACGTGAAGAACTCCCTTAGAGAAACACAGGAAAACATTAATAAACAAGTAGAAGCCTACAGAGAGGAATAAAAAATCCCTGAAAAAGAATTCAGGAAAACATACATAAACAA